>NW_019943380.1:19169-27771 GCF_002910315.2 Salvelinus sp. IW2-2015 | reverse complement strand
TTCCTGTTGTTGATGACAGAGGAGGTGAGCAACCTGGTCTAGCTTACTGTGGTTGATGATGAGACGCCCCAGGTCCCACATTGGGATGAGACCCACAGGTCCACGTGTGGATGAGACGCCCAAGGTCCCACATGTGGAATGAGAGCCCCAGGTTCCACAATGTGGATGAGACCGCCCAGTCCACATGTGGATGAGACGCCCCAGGTCCAATGTGGATGAGACGCCCAGAGTCCACATGTGGGATGAGACGCCCCAGGTCCACATATGGATTGAACGTACACAATTTCCAAGGGAGGAGAAGCTCAGCAACTGTGCAAGTGACAATGAGACACAGCATCCGAGAAACATCAACAGAACTTTTAAGACACGTCAACCCTGCAACTACGGGCAGGGCCTTAACCACCCTTTTTAACCACACCTTAATACCACCCGGGTTGGTTTAGACAGTCTCAGGTCAGGCTACTTCTCTAGTTTGACGTGTAGCCGGTTTTCTTCACCCGGGTGGTTTAGACAGTCTCATGTCAGGACTACTCTCTCTAGTTGAACGTGTAGATGGTTTGTCTTCACCCGGGTGGTGAGACAGTCTCATGTCAAGGGCTACTCTCTCTAGTTGACGGTGTAATGGTTTTCTTCACCCGGTGTTTAGACAGTCTCATGCAGGCATCCTTCTTCTGATTGAACGTGTAGCGGTTTCTTCACCCGGGTGGGGTTAGAAGTCTATGTCAGGCTATCTCTCTAGTTGAAGCGTGTAGACGGTTTTCTTTTCACACCGGGTGGAGTGTTAGGACAGTCTCATGTCAGGCTACTCTCTTTAGTTGAACGTTGTGAACGGTTTTCTTCACCCCGGGTGGTTTAGACAGTCTCATGTCCGGCTACTCTCTCTCTATTTGTTGAGTGTAGACGTTTTCTCAACCCGGTGGTTTTAGACAGTCTATGTCAGGCTACTGCTCTCTAGTTGAACGTGTAGACGGTTTTCTTGACCGGGTGGTTGTATGACAGTCTATGTCAGGCTACTGTCTTAGTTGACGTGTAGATGTTTTTCTTCCCCGGGTGGGTTAGCGGCTCGACTGTTAGGCTACCTCCTCTACGTTGAACGGGTGATTTTTCTGGTTTGTCATAAAAAGGCAGTCATCAAAATGTATCCCGTGTAGGAGTGATATTTCTGTGTGTGGATCGTTGATGAAAAGGTTTTCTGAACTAGGATAAGGGGTTCCACTGAACAAAAATATTCTACCTGGAACTACAAGGGTATCACTGGAAGCAAAGATTCTTGGAACTACAAAGGGTTAGCTGAACAAAAAGTATTCGTACTTGGACAATAAAAGGGTTCCACCTGGAACAAAATAATTCTACCTGAACACAAAGGGTTCACCTGGGAAAAATGCATTCTCCTGGAACTACAAAAGGGTTCCACCTGGAACAAAAACATTCTACCTGAACTACAAAGGGTTCCCACCTGGAACAAATGCATGCTACCTGGAACTACAAAAGGGTTCCACCTGGAACAAAATGCATTCTACCCCTGCGAACTACAAAGGGTTTCCACCTGGAACAAAAGCATTTCTACCTGGGAAACAAAAAAGTTCTACCTGTAACTATACAACGACAGCTTCATTTAACTACACAAGTCAGTAACAAAATCTTGTTTACAATGACGGCCTAACGGGGAAACAAGGGGTTAACTGGCCTTGTTCAGGTGCAAAACAACATTATTTTTTACCTTGTCAGCTTGGGATTTCGATCCCGCGGACCTTTTGGTCTATCGGCTCAACGCTCTAACCATGGCTAACGGGTTCTAGTAGCTCCCTGTTTTCCTAAAAGTGTGTTTCTGATTTATCCTCCCTCTCGCCCCCATGACACCATGATGAATCGATGAGACTGAGCCCATGACACCATTGATGAACCAGATGAGACGAGCCCATGACACCATTATGAATCAGAGCCATGACATCATTATGAACCAGATGAGCACTGAGCCCATGACACCATTATGAATCAGATGAGAGAGCCATGACACATAATGATAAGCTGACCATGAAGTGAGACTGAGCATGACCATTTATGAACCAGATGACATGAGCCCAGTGACACCATTATGAACAGATGAGACAGAGCCCATCACCATTGAATCAGAGCAGACACCCATTATGAACCAGATGGACTGAGCCATGACACATTATGAATCAGATGAGACGAGCCATGACACCATTATGAATAGAGCCCCATGACACACATTATGACAGATGAAGACTGAGCCAATGACACCATTATGAACAGATGAGACTGAGCCCGATGACACCATTATGAACCAGATGAGACTGAGTCTGCCACCATTATGAACAGATGAGACTGAGCCATGACACCATTATGAATGAGACAGAGCCCATGGACGACCATTATGATGACCCAGATTGTGGACTGAGCCAATGACACCATTATGAACCAGATGAGACAGAGCCCTGACACATTATGAATCAGATGAGACAGCCATGAACCATTATGACCAGATGAGACTGAGCCCATGACACATTATGAACCAGATGAGACAGAGCCCATGACACCTTACTCGAATCATATGAGAACAGAGCCCATGACACCATTATGATCAGAAGCCCATGACACCATTATGACCAGATGAGACTGAGCCCATGACACCATTATGGAACAGATTGAGAGACTGAGCCATGACACCATTATGAACCAGATGAGACTGAGGCCCATGCACCGATTTAAATTGAACCAGATAAGACAGAGCCCAGGACACCATTATGAATCAGAGCCCATGACAATTAGTGAACCAGATGAGCATGAGCCAATGTGAACCATATTGCAATCAGATGATGTGACTGAGCCCCGTGACACCATTATATGAACCAGATGAGACTGAGTCCATGACACCATTATGAACCCAGATGAGACTGAGCCATGACCCATTATGAACCAGATGAGACTGAGCCATGACACCATTATGAATCAGATGAGACAGAGCCCATGACACCATTATGAATCAGAGCCCATGACACCATTATGAACCAGATGAGACTGAGCCAATGACACATTATGAACTCAGATGAGACTGACCCGTGACCATTATGAACCAGATGAGACTGAGCCCATGACCCATTATGAACCAGATGAGACTGAGCCATGACACCATTATGACAGATGAGACCAGAGCCCATGACCAACCATTATGAACCAGATGAGCTAGCCCATGACACCATTATGAATCAATGGACTGAGCCATGACACCATTTGTGAAACCAGATGAGACTGGCCATGACACCATTATGACCAGCATGAGACTGAGCCATGACACCATATGATCAGTGAGACGAGCCATGACACCATTATATAGAGCCATGACACCATTATGAACAGATGAGACTGAGCCATGACACCATTATGAATCAGATGAGACTAGGCCTGACACCATTATGAACCAGATGAGACTGAGCCATGACACCATTATGAATCAGATGAGACTGAGCCATGACACCATTATGATCAGATGAGACTGAGTCCATGACACCATTATGAACCAGATGAGACTGAGCCCATGACACCATTATGAACCAGATGAGCAGAGCCAGACACCATTATGAACCAATGATGAGACTGAGCCCATGACACCATTATGAATCAGATGAGACGAGCCCATGACACCATATGAACAGATGAGACAGACCATGACACCATATGAATCAGATGAGACAGAGCCCATGACACCATTATGAAACAGATGAGACAGAGCCCATGACACCATTATGAATCAGATGAGACAGAGCCATGACACCATTATGACCAGAGCTGACACCTATGAACCAGATGAGACTGAGCCCATGACACCATTATGAACCAGATGAGGACAGAGCCCATGACACCATTATGAATCAGAGCCCATGCACCATTATGAACCAGATGAGACTGAGCCCATGACACCATTATGAACAGATGAGACTGAGCCCATGACACCATTATGAACCAGATGAGACTGGCCCATGCACCATTATGAATCAGATGAGACAGAGCCCATGACACCATTATGAATCAGAGCCCATGACACCATTATGAACCAGATGAGACTGAGCCAATGACACCATTATGAATCAGATGAGACTGAGCCCGTGACACCATTATGACCAGATGAGACGAGTCCATGACACCATTATGAACCAGATGAGACTGAGCCCATGACCCCATATGAACCAGATGAGATGAGCCCATGACACCATTATGAATCAGATGAGACAGAGCCATGACACCATTATGAATCAGAGCCCATGACCATTATGACCAGATGAGACTGAGCAATGACACCATTATGAATCAGATGAGACTGAGCCGTGCACCATTATGAACAGATGAGACTGAGTCCATGACACCATTATGAACCAGATGAGACTGAGCCCATGACACCATTATGAACCAGATGAGACAGAGCCCATGACACCATTATGAACCGATGAGGACTGAGCCCATGCACCATTATGAATCAGATGAGACTGAGTCCCATGACACCTTGTGAACCAGATGAGACTGACCAATGACACCATTATGAACCAGATGAGACTGAGCCATGACACCAATGAATCAGGTGAGACAGAGCCCATGACACCATTATGAATCAGAGCCCATGACACCATTATGAACCAGATGAGACTGAGCCAATGACACCATTTGAATCAGATGAGACTAGCCCGTGACACCATTATGAACCAGATGAGACTGAGTCCATGACACCATTATGAATCAGATGAGACTGAGTCCATGACACCATTATGAATCAGATGAGACTGAGTCCATGACACCATTATGAACCAGATGAGACTGAGCCCATGACACCATTATGAACCAGATGAGACAGAGCCATGACACCATTATGAACCAGATGAACTGAGCCCATGACACCATTATGAATCAGATGAGACTACCCATGACACCATGATGAACCAGATGAGACAGAGCCCATGACACCAATTATGAATCAGATGAGACAGAGCCCATGACACCATTATGAATCAGATGAACAGAGCCCATGACACCTTATGAACCAGATGAGACAGAGCCAATGACCACCATTATGAATCAGATGAGACAGAGCCCATGACACCATTATGAATATAGAGCCCATGACACCATTATGAACCAGATTGAACTGACCCATGACACCATTATGAACTCAGATGAGACTGAAGCCCATGACACCATTAGAATCAGAGCCCATGACACCATTATGAACCAGATGAGACTGAGCCAATGACACCATTATGAATAGATGAGACTGAGCCCGTGACACCATTATGAACCAGATTAGACTGAGGTCCATGACACCATTATGAACAGATGAGACTGAGCCATGACACCATTATGAATCAGAGCCCATCTGACACCATTATGAACCAGATGAGACTGAGCCATGACACCATTATGAATCCAGATGAGACTGAGCCGTGACACCATTATGAACCAGATGAGACATGAGTCCATGACACCATTATGAACCATGAGACTGAGCCCATGACACCATTATGAATCAGATGAGAATAAGCCCATGACACCATTATGAATCCAGATGAGCAGAGCCCATGACACCATTATGAATCAGGATGAGACTAGAGCCCATGACACCATTATGAACCAGATAGAGACAGAAGACCCATGCACACCATTATGAACCAGATGAGACGAGCCCATGACACCATTATGAACCAGATGAGACAGAGTCCCATGACACCATTATGTCAGATGACTGAGCCCATGACACCATTATGAATCCAGATGAGACTGAGCCCATGACACCATTATGAATCAGAAGGCCCATGACACCATTATGAACCAGATGAGACAGAGCCCATGACACCATTATGAACCAGATGAGACAGAGCCCATGCCACCATTATGAACCAGATGAGACTGAGCCCATGACACCATTATGAACCAAATGAGACAGAGTCCATGACACCATTATGAACCAGATGAGACTGAGCCCATGACACCATTATGAACCAGATGAGACAGAGTCCATGACACCATTATGAATCAGATGAGACTGAGCCCATGACACCATTATGAATCAGATGAGACTGAGCCCATGACACCATTATGAATCAGATGAATTGTTTGTTTCTGATGTGTCCTCTTCCTCTCCGCAGGTGTGGTTCCAGAACCGGCGTGCTAAGTGGAGGAAGAGGGAGAGGTTCGGTCAGATGCAGCAGGTCAGGACTCACTTCTCTACTGCCTACGAGCTACCCCTCCTCACCAGGCCAGAGAACTACACCCAGGTACAGGGATAGCGCTCATAACTACAGTATGAACAAGCACGGAAGTGAGAAATAAGAGTAATCCAGAGGAGGCTGGTGGGATGAGCTATAGGAGGACGTGCTCAGGGTATAACTGGAACGGTATCAAACGTACGGAAACCACATGTTTGACTCCGTTCCATTAATTCCATTCCAGCCATTACTATATAAGCCCATCCTCCTATAACTCTTCCCACCAGCCTCCTCTGGAGTAATCTCTTGTGACGTAAAAGCGGAGATTTTAACTGGAGCGTTTGGGTAGTTCTGTAAAGGGGAGTGACTGAATCGCCTCTTTCTGCTAGTTAGCCACTGTTTTTCATAATAGTGTCACGGTGCTCTGTCTCATCTGGTTCATAATGGTGTCATGGTGGTGTCTGTCTTACCTCCAGAAGAAAATCAAGTTAGTCAGTATTTTGTTTCTGGGTTACAATATTTGATTTCTCCTAAACCTCCTGCTCTTGTCTGTTCCTCCATGTAGATCCAGAACCCATCGTGGCTAGGTGGGGGCAGCGGTGTCTCTCCTGTACCTGGCTGCGTGGTGCCCTGTGACGGGTCAGTCACCTCCTGCATGCCTCCCCACCCCCACCCACACGGAGGCGTCTCCGACTACCTAGGCGTGCCCAGCCCGGGCGTAGTGGGTCATGAGGGTCACATGGGACAGACACACATGGGAAGTCTCTTTGGGGCTGGAGGAATGGGCGGTGGGGGTGGGAGTCTCAATGGTTACGACCTGACCGGTGTCGACCCAGACAGAAAGTCTTCTAGTATCGCGGCGCTGCGTATGAAAGCTAAGGAACACAGCGCCGCCATCTCCTGGAACACATGATGCTATGGGATTGTTCCTGGGTCTGGCCCCACCCTGGTCAGACACGCCCTAACCCTGCCTCCATACTCTCCTGAACCTGGACAAGGCCATGCCCAGTACTGGGGAGGAGGAGGAGGAAGACCAGGATGGGACTACGACTACGCCACCTGATAGCACTAATAATACCAAAGCAGGTGAAAATGAATGAATGAACTACAACCCCCGAGACGATAGGAGAGACCATCACAGGAAACGATGACAGCGAAATTCAGCAGCTTTATAATGATAACAGCTATGACGTCACCGTGACAATCAGCAGGAGACGCTGAGAAAGAAAGACCCGAGACAGAGGGAGTGGTGCTACTTGTTCTCTCAGATCTCTGACGGGGGAACGCGCCATTTTCTCTCTTTATTCTCTATGCTCACCACCCTGTGACTCTTTATTCTCTATGCTCACCACCCTGTTCCTCTTTATTCTCTATGCTCACCACCCTGTTCCTCCACTGTTGGTCTTACCTGGATAAGTCAACGCTGAGCCACTGTTGGTCTTACCTGGATAAGTCAACCACTGAGCCACTGTTGGTCTTACCTGGATAAGTCAACACTGAGCCACTGTTGGTCTTACCTGGATAAGTCAACACTGAGCCACTGTTGTCTTACCTGGATAACTCAACACTGAGCCACTGTTGGTCTTACCTGGATAAGTCAACGCTGAGCCACTGTTGGTCTTACCTGGATAAACTCAACGCTGAGCCACTGTATCTGTCACAGAGATGAGCAGCCTACTAAACCCGTCATTGAGAACTTTGAGACATGAACTTGTTTGTACAGAATTACTTGTTGACTGTTGATTTGACTGATGTTTTTGAAGCGATTCAAAAATAAATGGGTCTCTGTGGATTGAATGGATGAAATGGTTGCTTTGCACACACACACACACACACGCACACCGCACACGCCACACGCACACACACGCACACACCACACACACACACACACACACACACACACACACACACACACACACACACACACACACACACACACACACACAATCACAGTGAAAGTAGAGGGTACCAAACGTGTGCGTGTGTGTGTGTGGGTGTGTGGGTGTGTGGGTGTGGGTGTGGGGGTGTGTGTGTGTGTAGCCTCTTAGGGGGGGGGGGGGGGGTGAAAGAGAAAGAGCGAGAGAAAGAAACACGTATAGAGGAGATGGACCCACTGGTTGTCCCTAGGATACAGAGAGCTGGTAGTCCCTCCACCACACTACCAGGTATGAAACAGGGAAGGGACTCAGGGGTAGCTAATTTGGTATAGAGCAGACCTAACTCACTCTATTAAATTAATCAAAACAGGAACATTTTACATTTGGCTAGAAATTCAAAAGGAAATGATCTCAACAGAGAAAAATGGCCTCCTGTGTGATACCTATATCCCCACTAGAATGAACTACTTTATCCCCACTACTTTAATGAAGACGCATCTCCATCCTGGA
>NW_019943380.1:0-14192 GCF_002910315.2 Salvelinus sp. IW2-2015 | reverse complement strand
GACTCTTTATTTCTATGCTCACCACCCTGTTCCCTTTATTCTCATGCTCACCACCCTGTTCCTCTTTATCTCCATGCTCACCACCCTGATCTCTCTCTTGGTGGGGGAAATCAATCATTTCCAGGCCCAGGGACATGTACTAGTCTGTGGTGACCTAAATGCCAGAACCGGACAAGAACCTGACACCCTCAGCACACAGGAGGACAAACACCTACCAGGAGATGACAGCATTCCTTCTCCAATATGCCCCCCCTAGGCACAACTATGACAACATAACCAACAAATATGGGTCACAACTCCTGCAGCTCTGTCGCACGCTGGGTATGTACATAGTCAGTGGTAGGCTTCGAGGGGACTCCTACGGTAGGTACACCTATAGCTCATCTCTTGGCAGTAGTACTGTAGACTACTGTATCACTGACCTCAACCCAGAGTCTCTCAGAGCGTTCACAGTCAGTCCACTGACACGTCAAATCAGATCAAAGCTAAATCCCAGTCTACTTGAACAGAGCAATACTCAATAATGAGGCATCGAAGCCAAAGTGGGGCAGCAAGTAGCCTAGTGGTTAGAGCATTGGACTAGTAACCAAAAGGTTGCAAAATCAAATCCCCGAGCTGACAAGGTAAAAATCTGTTGTTCTGCCCCTGAACAAGGCAGTTAACCCACTGTTCCTAGGCCGTCATTGAAAATAAGAATTTGTTCTTAACTGACTTGCCTAGTTAAATAAAGGTAAAATAAAAATAAATAAATAAATAAATAAAGCCAAAGTAACTGAATAATATTAAGAAATGCTATAGATGGAAGGAAAATAGTGTGGAAACCTACCAAAAAACAATTAGGCAACAACAAAATCAATCCCTTCTAGACAACTTCCTGGACAAAATGTTCCACTGTAATAGTGAAGGTGTAAGCTAGGCAGTAGAAAACCTAAACAGTATATTTGACCTCTCAGCTTTCCTATCAAATCTAAAAACCTAAGAAATAAATTGAGAAACCTATCCAACCAAAAACATAGAGACCCAGAAAACCTGAGCCTACACCTTCACTATGGTGAATCACTAAAACAATACAGAAATACACTACGGAAAAAGAAGGAACAGCACGTCAGAAATCAGCTCAATGTAATTGAATAATCCATAGACTCTAACCACTTCTGGGAAAATTAAAAAACACTAAACAAACAACAACACGAAGAGTTATCTATCCAAAACAGAGATGTATGGGTAAACCACTTCTCCAATATTTCTGGCCTTATAACAAAGAACAAAGAACAAACAGCAAAAACATATACATGATCAAATTCAAATCTTAGAACCAACAATTAAAGACAACCAGAACCCACTGGATTCTCCAATTACATTGAATGAACTACAGGACAAAATACAAACCCTCCAACCCAAAAAGGCCTATGGTGTTGATGGAATCCTCAATGAAACAAAGGCAGAGTCTTCTCATGCTTTGTTCATTTAAAAAAAGCTTTTGACTCCATTTGGCATGAGGGTCTGCGATACAAATGGATGGAAACTGGTGTAGGGGGGAAATATTATAAAAAATAAAATAAAAAATATATAAAATCCTTTTACACAAACAACAGGGCCATGGAGTGAGACAGGGATGCAGCGTAAGCCCCAACCTCTTCACCATATATGTCAACGAGTTGGCGAGGGCACAAGAACAGTCTGCAGCACCCGGCCTCACCCTATTAGAATCTGAAGTCAAATATCTACTGTTTGCTGATGATCTGGAGCTTCTGTCCACAACCAAGGATGGCCTACAGCAGCACCTAGATCTTCTGCACAGATTCTACCAGACCTGGGCCCTGACAGGAAATATCAGGAAGACCAAAATAATGGTGTTTCAAAAAAGGTGCAGTTGCCAGGACAACAAATACAAATTCCATCTAGACACCGTTGCCCTAGAGCACACAAAAAAACGATAAAAAAAACGATACATACCTAGGCCTAAACATCAGCACCACAGGTAACTTCCACAAAGCTGTGAACGTTCTGAGAGACAAGGCAAGAATCAAATCAAATTTTATTGGTCACCTACACGTGATTAGCAGATGTTATTGCGGGTGTAATGAAATGCTTGTGCTTCTAGCTCCGACAGTGCAGTAGTATCTAACAAGTAATATCTAACAAATTACACAACATATACCCAATACACACAAATCTAAGTAGGAATGAATTCAGACTATATACATATGGATGAGTGATGTCAGACTGGAATGGACTAAGATACCGTAGAATAGTATAGAATACAGGATATACATATGAGATGAGTAATGCCAGATATGTAAACATTAAGTGACTAGTGTTCCATTCCTTAAAGTGGCCAGTGATTCCTAGTCTATGCCTATAGGCAGCAGCCTATAATGTGCTAGTGATGGCTGTTTAACAGTCTGATGGCCTTGAGATAGAAGCTGTTTTTCAGTCTCTTGGTCCAAGCTTTGATGTACCTATATTAACCTCGCCTTCTGGATAACAGCGGGGTGAACTGGCAGTGGCTCGGGTGGTTGATGTCCTTGATGATCTTTTTGTTCTTCCTGTGACATCGGGTGCTGTAGGTGTCCTGGAGGGCGGGTAGTTTGCCCCTCCAACCTCTGGAGAGCCGTGCGGTTCCTGGCAGTGCAGTTGCCGTACCAGGCGGTGATACAGCCCAACAGGATGCTTTCAATTGTGCATCTGTAAAGGGTTTTAGGCGACAAGCCACATTTCTTTAGCCTCCTGAGGTTGAAGAGGCTTTTTTACACCTTCTTCACCACACTGTCTGTGAAGGTGGTCCATTTCAGTTTGTCAGTCATGTGTACTCCAAGCAACTTGAAGCTTTCCACCTTCTCCACGGCCCGTCAGGATGTCCAGGACCCAGTTGCACAGGGTGGGGTTCAGATCCAGGGCCTCAAGCTTAATGATGAGTTTGGAGGGTACTATGGTGGTGAATGCTGAGCTATAGTCAATAAACAGCATTCTTACATAGGTATTCCTCTTGTCCAGATAGGATAGGGCAGTGTGCAAAGTGATGGCGATTACATCGTCTGTGGATTTATTGGGGCGGTAAGGAAATTGAAGTTGGTCTAAGGTGACAGGTAAGGCAGAGGTGATATGATCCTTGACTAGTCTCTCAAAGCACTTCATGATGACAGAAGTGAGTGCTACGGGGCGATAGTCATAAAGTTCAGATACCTTTGCCTTCTTGGGTACAGGAACAATGGTGGCCATCTTGAAGCATGTGGGGACAGCAGACTGGGATAGGGAGAGATTGAATATGCCCGTAAACACACCAGCCAGCTGGTCTGTGCATGCTCTGAGGACGCGGCTAGGGATGCCGTCTGGGCTGGCAGCCTTGCGAGGGTTAACACGTTTAAATGTTTTATTCACGTCGGCAATGGAGAAGGAGAGGGGGTGCGCAGTCCTTGTTAGCGGACTGCGATGTTGGCACTGTATTATCCTAAAAGCGGGGCCGCGTCGGTGGGACTGTGTTATCCTCAAAGCGTGCGAAGAATGTGTTTAGCCAATCCGGAAGCAAGATGTCGGTCTAGGCGACGTTGCTGGTTTTCCTTTTGTAGTCCGTGATTGTCTGTCAGTGATTGTCACATACGTCTCGTGTCTGAGCCATTGAATTGCGACTCCACTTTATCTCTATACTGACGTTTAGCTTGTTTTATTGCCTTGCGGAGTGAATAACTGCACTACACTACACTGTTTATATTCAGCCATATTACCAGTCACCTTTCCATGGTTAAATGCGGTGGTTCGCGCTTTTCAGTTTTGTGCGAATGCCGCCATCTATCCACGGTTTCTGGTTAGGGTAGGTTTTAATAGTCACAGTGGGTACTACATCTCCTATACACTTCTTTATGAACTCAGTCACCGTATCCGTGTATGCGTCTAGATTATTTTCGCAAGCTACCCGGAACATATCCCAGTCCACGTGATCAAAACAATCCTGAAGCGTGGATTCCGATTGGTCAGCCCAGCGTTGAATTTCACGAAGCARGGGCACATCCTGTTTGAGTTTCTGCCTATAGGACGGGAGGAGCAAGATGGAGTCTTGGTCAGATTTGCCAAAAGGAGGACGGGGGAGGGCCTTTAAGCATTTCGGAAGTTTGAAAAGCGTCGAGAGTCTTAGTAGCGCTAGTAGGACAGTCAATATGAACTTCGGGAGCCTAGTCCTCAGATTTGCTTTGTTAAAATCCCCAGCGACAATAAATGCAGCCTCAGGATATGTGGTTTCCAGTTTGCATAAAGTCCAGTGAAGTTCTTTTAGGGCCGTCGAGGTATCGGCTTGAGGTGGGATGTAAACTGAAGGGGCGATGACGGAGGAGAAATCTCTTGGGAGATAATATGGTCAGCATTTAATTGTGAGGTATTCTAGATCGGGTAAACAAAATGACTTGAGTTCCTGTATGTTCCTAGAATTACACCATGAGTCATTAATCATGAAACACAACCCTCCGCCCTTCTGCTTCCCGGAGAGATATTTATTCCTGTCTGCTCGATGTACTGAGAATCCTGCTGGCTTTACTGACTCTGACAGATTATCCCGAGAGAGACATGTTTCCGTGAAACAAAGTATGTTACAATCTCTGATGTCTCTCTGGAAAGAAATCCTTGCTCTAAACTCATCAACTTTGTTATCTAAAGACTTTGATGCAAAAAAAAGGAACATGAAATTCGACATCCCAATTAGGATCCGGCTACAAATACTTGAATCGGTAATAGAACCCATTGCCCTTTATGGTTGTGGGTTCTGGGGTCCACTCACTAACCAAGAATTCACAAAATGGGACAAACACCAAATTGAGACTCTGCATGCAGAATTCTGCAAAAAAATCCTCTGTGTACAACGTAAAACACCAAAAAATGCATGCAGAGCAGAATTAGGCCGATACCCGCTAATTATCAAAATCCAGAAAAGAGCCTTTCAATTCTACAACCACCTAAAAGGAGGCGATTCGCAAACCTTCCATAATAAAACCATCACCTACAGAGAGGTAAACCTGGAGAAGAGTCCCCTAAGCAAGCTGGTCCTGGGGCTCTGTTCACAAACACCAACAGACCCCACAGAGCCCCAGGACAGCAACACAATTAGACCCAACCAAATCATGAGAAAACAAAAAGATAATTACAAAGTACCTGACCACCGTGACTGACCCAAACTAAAGGAAAGCTTTGACTATGTACAGACACAGTGAGCATAGCCTTGCAATTGAGAAAGGCTGCCTTAGGCAGACCTGGCTCTCAAAAGAAGACAGGCTATGTGCCCACTGCCCACAAAATGAGGTGGAAACTGAGCTGCACTTCCTAACCTCCTGCCAAATGTATGACCATATTAGAGACACATATTTCCCTCATATTACACAGATCCACAAAGAATTCGAAAACAAACCCAATTTTGATAAACTCCCATATCTACTGGGTGAAATACCACAGTGTGCCATCACAGCAGCAATATTTGTGACCTGTTGCCACAAGAAAAGGGCAACCAGTGAAGAACAAACACCATTGTAAATACAACCCATATTTATGCTTATTTATTTTCCCTTTTGTACTTTAACTATTTGCACATAATATGACATTTGAAATGTCTTTCTTGTTTATTTTACTTTTGTATATTATCTACCTCACTTGCTTTGGCAATGTTAACATATGTTTCCCATGCCAATAAAGCCCCTTGATTTGAATTGATAGAGAGAGAGAGAGGAGAGAGAAAGAGAGAGAGAGGGAGAGAGAGAGAAAGGGGGAGAGAGTGAGATATATATATATATATATATATATATAGAGAAGAGAGAGTGAGAGAGAGAGAGGGAGGAGAGAGGGGGGTAGAGAGCGAGGGGGAGAGGGAGAGAGAGAGAGGGGAGAGGGGGAGAGAGCGAGAGAGAGAGGTATAGAGAGAGAGGGAGAGAGAGAGGTATAGAGAGAGACGAGAGAGAGAGGTATAGAGAGAGAGGGAGAGAGATGGGGAGAGTGAGATGGGGGAGGGAGAGAGGGGAGAGGGAGAGAGAGAGAGGGTGGGAGAGAGAAAGGGAGAGAGGGAGAGAGGATTATTGTCTTGCTGGAAGAGTCACTTGCTGCCAATCAGCCTCCTGGCAAAAGCAACTAGGTTTTTGACAAAAATATCCTGGTACTGGGTAAAGTTCATGACGCCGTTGACCTTTAAAAGGGCCCCAGGACCAGTGGAAGCAAAATAGCCCATAACATCAAAGATCTACCACCATATTGTACACTGGTGTGTGTGGTCAAAGAGCTCTATTTTCATGTCATCCAAATGTAAATGCTTGCAGTTTGTTAAATGGAGTTGGCACTTGGATTGGAACCGGTACTTTGATCAGGCCACTTTTAGTCAGGCCACACACACCAGAGAGACAGAGAGACAAAAAAAGAGAGAAAGAGAGAGAGAGGGGAGAGGGAGAGAGAGAGAGAGAGAAAGAGAGAGAGAGAGAGAGAGAGAGAGAGAGAGAGAGACAGCAGAGAGAGAAGAGAGAGAGAGACAGATAGTGAACTACACACCAGTCCACAATAGATGAACTGTTCTGTGTATCTGATCTCTGACCCCGTACTGCAGGAGAGCTAGCGAGCGGTCCCAATAACAACATGACCAGGCACTTATCAATCAGGTGGGGCTCTGATTGATAGTCTGGGTGGGAACTGGCCCTCTAGATTGATATTCTGGGAGGAACTGGGCCTCAGATTGATAGTCTGGGTGGGAACTGGCCTCTAGATTGATATTCCTGAGAGGGAATGGGCCTCTAGATTGATAGTCTGGGTGGGACTGGGCCCTCTAGATTGATATTCTGGGAGGGAATCTGGGCCTTAGATTGATATTCTGGGAGGGAACTGGGCCCTCTAGATTGATATTCTGAGAGGAACTGGGCCCTCTAGATTGATATTCTGGGAGGGAACTAGGCCTCTAGATTGATATTCTGGGAGGGAACTGGGCCCTCTAGATTGATATCTGGGGGGAACTGGGCCCTCTAGATTGATATTCTGGAGGGACTGGGCCTCTAGATTGATATCTGGGGGGAACTGGGCCTCTAGATTGATATTCTGGAGGGAACTGGGCCCTCTAGATTGATATTCTGGGAGGGAACTGGGCCCTCTAGATTGATATTCTGAGAGGGAACTGGGCCCTCTAGATTGATATTCTGGGAGGGAACTGGCCCTCTAGATTGATATTTCTGGGAGGGAACTGGGCCCTCTAGATTGATATTCTGGGAGGGAACTGGGCCCTCTAGATTGATATTCTGAGAGGGAACTGGGCCCTCTAGATTGATATTCTGGGAGGGAACTAGGCCCTCTAGATTGATATTCTGGGAGGGAACTGGGCCCTCTAGATTGATATTCTGGGAGGGAACTGGGCCCTCTAGATTGATAGTCTGGTGGAACTGGGCCCTCTAGATTGATATTCTGGGAAGGAACTGGCCTCTAGATTGATATTCTGAGAGGGAACTGGGCCCTCTAGATTGATATTCTGGGGGGGAACTAGGCCCTCTAGATTGATATTCTGGGAGGGAACTGGGCCCTCTAGATTGATATTCTGGGAGGAACTGGGCCCTCTAGATTGATATTCTGGGAGGGACTGGGCCCTCTGAATCTGGAGAACTGGCCCTCTAGATCTATATCCTTGGAGGGAACTGGGCCTCTAGATTGATATTCTGGGAGGGAACTGGGCCCTCTAGATTGATATTCTGGGAGGGACTGGGCCCTCTAGATTGATTCTGGGAGGGAACTGGGCCCTCTAGATTGATATCTGGGAGGGAACTGGGCCCTCTAGATTGATATTCTGGGAGGGAACTGGGCCCTCTAGATTGATATTCTGGAGGGAACTGGGCCCTCTAGATTGATATTCTGGAGGGAACTGGGCCCTCTAGATTGATATTCCGGGAGGGAACTGGGCACAGTGAGCAGGGAGATGGGGCACATATTGCTGCAGTCTTGTAGAGATGATTGTGACTGCCGTTTGCACTGTCTCTAGTATGCACATTGCAGGCGCGATGCAGAGATTGGACGTAGTTCTCTAAGGGTGATGACTAGGGTGATATTGAGGCAAGGTCCTTACGTGAGCAAGAAAATTTCTCAAATTGCGAGACTGCGTGAGATAAAGGAGAATGAGGCAGCAGTGAGCAGGGATGATGGGTCAAACACAGTGAGAGATAACACTAGCGGGTGGCACCGCATATTCTGCGCGACACAGAACCTAGCGCTCGAACGCGGCATTGTCCGGCCAGAGTTGAGGTACGCACAGTGATGTAGAAGAGGACTTCGAGGCGCTTCGACCCCAAGGAGTTGAAGCCACGGCAGGCGCCCGGAGGACTTGGCATTACAGAAGGCAACATTGTAGACGCCATGAACAGCAAGAGTTTCATTCCAGCTGGCAATGGCGCACTGGGCTTGGCAGGCAGAAGCAACGCTCCTAACAGTGAGCAGGGAGAACTGGGCATCAGTGAGCAGGGAGATGGGGTACACCAGTGACGGTGCCCAGGCAAGTTGGTTTGGAGATCGAGGTGTCCAAGTGAGCGTCAATCCCTCAGAGAACGAAGCAGATGGGTAGTGAGCAGAGGAGATGGGGCACAAGTGAGCTCGGGAGATGGCGCGGTCACGTTCAGTGGCAGTCACACGGGACGAAATGGTTGTGCATTTCCAGGTCACAGTGAACTCAAATTTGGCCGCGAGATGGCAGGAAGGGCAAGTCACCGGTTGTGAGTAAAAGGAGATGGGTGCACAGTCGAGCAATGGTTGCAGATGAGGCGATCCCCAAAGTGGCATTTACAGGCATCATGAAGGATGGTAGCCTGGAGATGGGCAGCAGGAACCCGAAGATAGAGCCAGGGAGATGGGCCCCGCGTGCCCCAGCAAGGTGTGCATTTCCCAGGCCTTCAATGCCCCGTCGCATAGCAGGGGCAGGGAGCAAGTGGAAGGGGCAACCGGGGATCACGTGGAGCTAGGGCAGATGGCCGGTGGTACCCAGCAAAGTGTGATGTCAGGCATTCAATGCCCGGGCCGGCAGGAAGGGCCGACGCAGTAGAATCAAGCAGTGAGCCGGCGCAGGGACTGGAACTTCTCCCAGTGAGCAGCGCAGAAGGCATGAGAGGTTGTCTACTGCACAGCTCGAGAGCACTCGAAATGGGTCGCCACCTGGAATGGCATGGAGCAATATTGCTAGATTCGCCCAGCTCAATGCCCTGCAGCAGAAGCAACGACGCCGTGCCCCAGCAGTGGGCATCCAGCTCAAATGCCCCTGCAGGCAGAAGCAACACCGCCGTGCCCGCAAGTGTGGCATCCAGCTCTAAACTGCCCTGCAGCAGAGAACAAGTGTGGCATCCAGCTCAAATGCCCTGCAGCAGAAGCAACCCGGACCGCCGTGCCCACAGCAAGTGTGGCATCCAGCTCAAATGCCCTTGCAGCAGAAGCAACCGACCGCCGTGCCCAGCACATGTGGCATCCAGCTCAAATGCCCCTGCAGCAGAGCAACCGACCGCCGTGCCCCAGCAAGTGTGGCATCCAGCTCAAACGCCCCTGCAGCAGAAGCAACGACCGCCGTGCCCCGCAAGTGTGGCATCCAGCTCAAATGCCCTGCAGCAGAAGCAACCGACCGCCGTGCCCCAGCAAGTGTGGCATCCAGCTCAAAGCCCCTGCAGCAGAAGCAACCGACCGCCGTGCCCAGCAAGTGTGGCATCCAGCTCAAATGCCCCTGCAGCAGAAGCAACCGACCGCCGTGCCCCACAAGTGTGGCATCCAGCTCAAATGCCCCTGCAGCAGAAGCAACCGACCGCCGTGCCCCAGCAAGTGTGGCATCCAGCTCAAATGCCCTTGCAGCAGAAGCAACCGACGCCGTGCCCCAGCAAGTGTGGCATCCAGCTCAAATGCCCTTGCAGCAGAAGCAACCGACCGCCGTGCCCCAGCAAGTTGGCATCCAGCTCAAATGCCCTGCAGCAGAAGCAACCGACCGCCGTGCCCCAGCAAGTGTGGCATCCAGCTCAAATGCCCCTGCAGCAGAAGCAAGTGTGGCATCCAGCTACAATGCCCCTGCAGCAGAAGCAACCGTCCGCCGTGCCCCAGCAAGTGTGGCATCCAGCTCAAATGCCCTGCAGCGAAGCAACCGACCGCCGTGCCCCAGCAGTGTGGCATCCAGCTCAAATGCCCCTGCAGCAGAAGCAACCGACCGCCGTGCCCAGCAAGTGTGGCATCCAGCTCAAATGCCCCTGCAGCAGAAGCAAGTGTGGCATCCAGCTCAAATGCCCTGCAGCAGAGCAAGTGGCCATCCAGCTCAAATGACCTGCAGCAGAAGCAAGTGTGGCATCCAGCTCAAATGCCCCTGCAGCAGAAGCAACCGCCGCCGTGCCCAGCAAGTGTGCATCCAGCTCAAATGCCCCTGCAGCAGAAGCAACCGACCGCCGTGCCCCAGCAAGTGTGGCATCCAGCTCAAATGCCCCTGCAGCAGAAGCAACCGACCGCCGTGCCCCAGCAAGTGTGGCATCCAGCTCAAATGCCCCTGCAGCAGAAGCAAGTGTGGCATCCAGCTCAAATGCCCTGCAGCAGAAGCAACCGACCGCCGTGCCCAGCAAGTGTGGCATCCAGCTCAAATGCCCCTGCAGCAGAAGCAACCGACGCCGTGCCCCAGCAAGTGTGGCATCCAGCTCAAATGCCCTGCAGCAGAAGCAACCGACCGCCGTGCCCCAGCAAGTGTGGCATCCAGCTCAAATGCCCTGCAGCAGAAGCAACCGACCGTCGTGCCCCAGCAAGTGTGGCATCCAGCTCAAACGCCCTGCAGCAGAAGCAACCGACCGCCGTGCCCAGCAAGTGTGGCATCCAGCTCAAAGCCCTGCAGCAGAAGCAACCGACCGCCGTGCCCAGCAAGTGTGGCATCCAGCTCAAAGCCCCTGCAGCAGAAGCAACCGACCGCCGTGCCCCAGCAAGTGTGGCATCCAGCTCAAATGCCCGTGCAGCAGAAGCAACCGACCGCCGTGCCCCAGCAAGTGTGGCATCCAGCTCAAATGCCCTGCAGCAGAAGCAACCGACCGCCGTGCCCCAGCAAGTGTGGCATCCAGCTCAAATGCCCCTGCAGCAGAAGCAACCGACCGCCGTGCCCCAGCAAGTGTGGCATCCAGCTCAAATGCCCTCTGCAGCAGAAGCAACACCGATCGCCGTGCACAGCAAGTGTGGCATCCAGCTCAAATGCCCCTGCAGCAGAAGCAACCGACCGCCGTGCCCCAGCAAGTGTGGCATCCAGCTCAAATGCCCCTGCAGCAGAAGCAACCGACCGCCGTGCCCCAGCAAGTGTGGCATCCAGTCAATGCCCTGCAGCAGAAGCAACCCCCTGACCTCAGAGGCGACGTCATGCCACAGCAAGTGGATCGCGCTAAGCCCAGCAGCAAACACGCTGCCTGCCAAGGCCCATGTGGCATCCAGCTCAATTCCCAGCAGAAGAGCTGCCGCGATCCCCAGCAAGAGCTGGCGTCGACCCCAGCAAGTGAGGTATCCAGCAAATGCCCCCAGCAGCTGAACAACCGCCCACTGAACCTCAGAAGAACTGACGTCTATGCCCCAGCAAGTGTGGTATCGAGCTAAAATGCTCCAGCAGCAAAATCATCTGGCTGCCATGCCACAGATGCCTCTTCTCATGTGGCATCCAGCTCAATTTCCCCAGCAGGAGCTGGCCGTCGAACCCAGCAGAGCTGGCCGTCGACCAGCAGGAGCTGCGCGACAGCGAGCTGGCCGTCGAACCCCAGCAGGAGCTGGCGGTCGAACCCAGCAAGTGAGTATCCAGCTCAAATGCCCCAGCACTCCGAACCATTCCTCAGCAAGAATGGCATGTAGCTCAAATGCCCCGCGCAGAAGCAACTGCCACTGAACCTCAGCAGAAGGAACGACCGCCATGCCCCGCTAGTGTGGTATCGAGCTAAAATGCTCCAGCAGCAAAATCATCTGGCCGCCATGCCACAAAGAGCAACAGGCTCCATTCCCCAGCAGCCTCCGTGTGTGCATCCAGCTCAATTTCCCCAGCAGCAGAAGGACTGGCCGTCGAACCGAGCAGCAGAGGACTGGCCGTCGAAACCCAGCAGCAGAAGGCCGCCATTACCCCAGCAAGTGAGCGTATCCAGCCAAATGCCCCAGCAGCAACTGGTCCCAATGTCTCAGCAGAAGCACTACGAAAGCACTGAAGATGGCGCTCTAGTAATTCTCAGTTCCAAATCAGTTCCAAATCGCACTACGAGAATGGCAGAACTGTCTTCTCCCAAACGCTACACTCCTAGGGAGGCTATGCCTGTTGACAGTGGAAATTGCTCCAATGACAGTGATGTTGGCATATTTGAACCAAGCACATACCCACCACTAGTGAAGGATCCTAAAGGTAACATACAACTTTAATTTGGTCTTAACTTTGCTCTCTGAATTTGAAATCCTTTGTACTAACCATGTATCTGCCAACAGGAACATCTAATGGTGGATTCATCCTTTAGAAGCTGATGGTGAGACTTTTTTATTTATTGTCAAATTGATGACTTAAGATTCTGTAGCTGACACTGTTCTAATTTCTTTCAGGTTTCAGTCATGCTTTTGTTTTGACCAGGAAGTTGCTGTGTTCTTGCTACTCTTGCATGATTGAATCAATAAAATATTTTACTTTCCAATATCTAGTGTCTTTGCAGTACTGAGGGTACTCTTGTGCTTGCTGATTTCAAACAGATGGTGCGGGTTACCAGTACAGTTGGCAGTAAAAGAATGTGGTTCAGTCTTCAAATAGCTGGTGTTTACCTTTGCTACTGGTTGTTCAAATTCCAAGATTGGCTTTACATTAGTGTTGTCAAGTGGTGAAATGTCTGACCTTCCTCATGTTCATACTTTAGTATGTTGACACCCCTTCAAATGACTGGATTTGGTTTTTCGGCCACACCCGTTGCTGACGCGTTTAAAATTGAGCACACAGCCGTGCAATCTYCATATTCAAACATTGGCAGTAGAAGGGCCTTGATGAGCTCTCACTTTCAACGTGGCACAGTCATAGGATGACACTTTTCCAAGTCAGTTTAGCATATTTCCACCCTGCTAAAGCATCCCCGGTCAAGTAAATTTTTAATGTGATAGGCCACACAATCACACAACAGGGCTGTGGTCATCTGTCCTCGGTTGCAACACTTAGCGTTCCAAACTGCCTCTGGATGCATTGTTAGCACCAGAACTGTTCAGGTGCTTCATGAAGAGTGTTTCAATGAACAGCTGCACACAAGCCTACAATCAATGTGCAATTCCACTTGTCTGTGTGTGGCGTAAAGCTCGGTGATATTGGACTCAAGCACAATGTAAATGCCTTGTCTGGAGAGACTAATCATTTATCTGGCAGGACGAATCTGGGTTTCACTAATGCCAGGAGAACGCTACCTGCCCGACTGCATTGTGCCAACTTAAGTTTGTTGGTGGAATAATGGTCTGGGGCTGTTTATGATGTTTTGGGCTAGGCCCCTTAGTTCCAGTGAAGGGAAGTCTTAACGCTACAGCATACAATAACATTGTAGACAATTCTGTGCTTCCAACTTTGACAACAGTTTGGGGGAAGGACCTTTCCTGTTTCTGTATGAATTGGAATGCCGACTGCGAGCCAGGCCTAATCAACCAACATCAGTTTCTGACCTCATACTGTTGTGGCTGAATGAAAGCAAGTCCCCACAGATGTTCAAACAWCTAGTGGAACGCCTTCCCAGAAGAGTGAAGGCTTTTATAGCTGCAATTGGGGGGAGCAAACTCCATATTAATGCCCATGATTTTGAAATGAGATGTTCAACAAGCTGATGTCCATAACTTTGGTCATGTAGTGCACTTTAGTTATGTAGGCATGCATTGTACACGGTGTTGACAATCCACACTTATTCTTCAACATCAATCTGAGCCTTAGGGAGAGTACTAAGCTAAGATATGGAATTGTTTTTAAACGTTCATACCATGATCAATTAATGTATGAATTTTGGGACACTTCAGGTATCAACATTTATCACAATGTTTAGATAAAATATAGAATTTTGCCTTGCTACTATAGCCCACAAACACATTGAATAATGCCTTTTTATATATGGCAAGTTTGTTGTCTCTCCAAATTCTAGGTGGTGGCACATATTTAACCCTTTATGTATCACATTTTGCCACATACTGTATCTCGAAACCAGATGGTGAGTAATATATGGAATTAAGTATAA
>NW_019943379.1:129999-139628 GCF_002910315.2 Salvelinus sp. IW2-2015 | reverse complement strand
GGAGGATGACTAAACGTGACATGTGTCAGAATGGGATAGTGAGAAAGGAAGTGAAGATAATGAATGCGGGATAAGTGAGAAAGGGATAGTGAATGGGATAGTGTGAACGGATAGTGAATGGGATAGTGGTGACTGGATATTGAATGGGATAGTGTGAAAGGATAGTGAATGGGATAGTGAATGGATAGTGAAAGGGATAGTGAATGGGATAGTTGAAATGGATAGTGAATGGTATTAAATGGGATAGTGAAAGGGATAGTGAATGGATAGTGAAAGGGATATTGAATGGTATAGTGAATGGGATAGTGTGAAAGGATAGTGAAAGGGTAGTGAAGACAGGGAAGTGAAAGGATGTGAATGGGATAGTGAATGGGATATGTGCAAATGGATAGTGAAAGGGATAGTGAAAGGGATATATGAGTGGGATAGTGAAAGGGATAGTGAAAGGGATAGTGAAAGGATAGTGAAGTGGTGATAGTTGAAAAGGGATAGTGAAAGGAGATAGTGAGTGGGATAGTGAAAGGATAGTAAAGGATAATAAGTGAAAGGGCGATAGTGAATGGATAGTGAATGGGATAGTGATGTGAAGGATAGTGAAAGGATAAAAGTGAAAGGGATAGTGAAAGGGAAGTGAAGAGGGATAGTAAAAGGATAGTGAAGGGATAAGTGAAAGTGATAGTGAAAGGGATAGTGAAAGGGATAGTGAAAGGGATAGTGGAAGGGATAGTGATAGGGATATGAAGGGATACTAGTGAAAGGGATAGTGAAAGGGAAGTGAAAGGGATAGTGAATGGATAGTGTGAAAGATAGCGAATGGATAGTAAAGGATAGTGTTAGTGAGGATAGTGAAAGGGATAGTGAAAAGGATAGTGAAAGGATATGAATGGATAGGAAAGGGATAGTGAAAGGCGATAGTGAGTGGGATACGTGAATCGGATAGAAGCGAGCAGGAACAGGGGGTTCAGGGTCAATATGGAAAATAAAACCAAGACAAGAAGAGAGACCGACAGGAATCTGAAGTTGAAGAATTGTTCAGACAGTTAAAGTAAAGTGTCATTTTCTGTCTTCTCTCCAATCACAATAGACCCTGTCTCTCCAATCACAGTAGACCCTGTTCTATCCAATCACAGTAGACCCTGTTCTCTCCAATCACAGTAAGAGCCTCTTCTCTCCAATCACAGTAGACCCTGTTCTATTCCAATCACAGTAGACCCTGTTCCTCTCCAATCACAGTAGACCCCTTCTTCTCCAATCACAGTAGACCCTGTGTGCTCTCCAATCACAGTTAACCTCTTCTCTCCAATCACAGTAGACCCTAACTTCTCTCCAATCACAGTAGACCCTGTTCTCTCCAATCACAGTAGCCATCCTCTTCGCTCCAATCACAGTAGACCCTTTCTCTCCAATCACAGTAGACCCTCTTCTCTCAATCACAGTAGACCCTGTTCTCTCCAATCACAGTAGACCCGCTTCTCTCCAATCACAGTGACCCTGTTCTCTCCAATTCACAGTAGACCTCTCTCTCCCTCTCCACATCTCCAGCAATCACCTCTCCACATCTCACACCCCGCCACACACAACCCTCTCCACATCTCCCACAATCTCCGATCCTCCAGCAACCCTCTCCACATCTCCAACCCTTCCACATCTCCAGGCAAGCTCCTCTCCACATCAGCCCTCCACATCTCCAGCAACCCTCTCCACATCTCCACAACCCTCTCCACATCTCCCGCAAACCCTCTCCACCAGTCTCCAGCAACCCCTCCACATCTCCACAACCCTCTCCATATTCCTCCAGCAACCTCTCCACATCTCCAGCAACCCTCTCCACATCTCCAGCAACCCTCTCCACATCTCCAGCAACCCTCCACATCTCAGCATCCTCCAGCAACCCTGCCACATCTCCAGCAACTCCTCTCCACCACCACAGCACACCCCTATCCAGCAACCTCTCCACATCTCCAGGCAACCCTCTCCACATCTCAGGAACCCTCTCCCTACCCAACAACCCACACCCACACTTCCACATCATCCCCCCTACATCCTCTCCCACCCTATCCTCTCCGCACCCTCTCCCACTCCCACCTCCCACAATCCCAGCACCTCCCCATCTCCAGACCCCTCTCCCCTCCAGGGCAACCCTCTCCCTCCCGAGCCCCTTCACACTCTACCGCCCTCCACCAATACACACCACCACTAACAATAACACCTCCAGGAACCCTACATACCCTACTCCGACCCTCTCCGATAGAAGACAATCCTCATATATGCATAAGAAAGGTCATACTAAATATATACTATAAACACCCCTCCCTTGGACAAGTGGCACAACAAACACACCAGAATCCCTCGCATTTGAATAGGAATCCACATTCAGACTCGGCCACCTGAAGATTAGCGGAATATGCAAGTACATCTGACGAGCATGCTTCTCTCACCAACAGGAGTGGTCTCTATGTTGTCCACACAACACTACACACAGAATTGCATGCACTTAAAAAACACAAACACACCAACTACTTTACATCATACACACAACACATGGGGGCTTCTATTGAGATTTAGTAGATGTTGGATGTGTGAGGTCACCTCGCCCAATTGGATCAACAGAGCCCTAATTGCCATATTCAGATCAACGCTGTATGATTCCCCGCTGTGTGAGTCGTGCTATGGTGTGATCGTAGTGAGATGTGTATGTCGTAGCATTTATAATTTTAAATGTGTCAGTCGTGGTATTTAACCTTGCTGTGTAGTGCTCCATTGAGATTTTGTAAATCAGTTCGTGTGTTGTTGTGTTAGTGTGTGCTGTCTGTCTGATCTGCTGTGTGTGTGTGAGATGGTGTGGTCCCGTGTGTGTGTGTGCATGGTTGTCGCCATCTCCTTAGTCTCGCCCCTCCTCCTGGCACAATGAAGACTCATGATCAACACTAAAGAACTGAACAGGGAAAAGGTTCTATGGTTTGGCCCCTTGTTTGAGAGAGAGAGACAATCTCAGTAAGACAAAAATACTGGTGTTCCAAAAAGGTCCAGTTGCCAGGACCACAAATACAAATTCCATCTAGACACCGTTGCCCTAGAATACACAAAAAAACGATACATACCTTGGCCTAAACATCAGCGCCACAGGTAACTTCCACAAAGCTATGAACAATCTAAGAGACAAGGCAAGAAGGGCATTCTATGCCATCAAAAGGAACATAAAATTCAACATACCAATTAGGATTTGGCAAAAATTACTTGAATCAGTCATAGAGCCCATTGCCCTTTATGGTTGTGAGGTCTGGGGTCCGCTCACCAACCAAGAATTCGCAAAATGGGACAAACACCAAATTGAGACGATGCATGCAGAATTSTGCAAAAATATCCTCCGTGTACAACGTAGAACAMCAAATAATGCATCCAGAGCAGAATTAGGTCGATACTCGCTCATTATCAAAATCCAGAAAAGAGACGTTAAATTCTACAACCACCTAAAAGGAAACGATTCCCAACCTTCCATTAAAAAGCCATCACCTACAGAGAGATGAACCTGGAGAAGAGTCCCCTAAGCAAGCTGGTCCTGGAGCTCTGTTCACAAACACACCCCACAGAGCCCCAGGACAGCAACACAATTAGACCCAAACAAATCATGAGAAAACAAAACGATAATTACTTGACACATTGGAAAGAATCAACAAAAAAAACTGAGCAAACTAGAATGCTATTTTGCCCTAAACACTGTGAGCATAGCCTTGCTATTGAGAAAGGCAGACAAGGCTCTCAAGAGAAGACAGACTATGTGCACACTGCCCACAAAATGAGGTGGAAACTGAGCTGCACTTCCTAACCTCCTGCCAAATGTATGACCATATTAGAGACACAYATTTCCCTCAGATTACACAGATCCACAAAGAATTTAAAAACAAAYCCAATTTTGATGAACTCCCATATCTACTGGGTGAAATACCGCAGTGTGCCATCACAGCAGCAATATATGTTACCTGTTGCCACAAGAAAAGGTCAACCAGTGAAGAACAAACCCCATTGTAAATACAACCTATATTTATGTTTATTTATTTTCCCTTTTGTACTTTAACTATTTGCACATAATATGACATTTGTAATGTCTTTATTCTTTTGGAACTTCTGTGAGAGTAATGTTTACTGTTCATTTTTTTGTTTATTTCACTCATGTTTATTATCTATTTCACTTGCTTTGGCAATGTTAACATATGTTATCCATGCCAATAAAGCCCCTTAAATTGAATTGAATTGAATTGAATTGAGAGAGGAGAGAGACAGAGGGGGAGAGAGAGACGGAGGGGGAGAGAGAGACGGAGAGGGAGAGAGAGAGACGGAGGGGGAGAGAGAGAGAGGCCTGGATTTTATCACACGTACCTAATAATTACTATCACAGGAAATGGTCTAGAGGAAGTAGACCTGCTAATTAGTGTCATTCCACACACACACACACACACACACATACACACACACATACACACACTTCTAATTAGTGTCATTCCCCTGGTATAGAACTCAATCTGATTGGACCTGGGGAAGCTGCCACCCCCTACTTTACCCCATCATATAAATCTCCTGGCTAATTGATTAGGTGGTGTGTGTGCGTGTACGTGTGTGTGTTGTGTTTGTGTGTGTGCGTGTGCGTCTACGTGCGCACAAGGGGGTTAATTGGTTAGGTAGGGCCTGAGGCTGTGAAAGGGCAGGTCAGGATACAGAGCTGGCCGCTGTCTTCAGATGTTGTCGGGGACTATATGTCTACCCCCTGGGCCGACTGGGGACGGAGGGAGAGAGGGGAGGGGGTGAGGAGAGGAKAGGGGAAGAAGGATAGAGGGACGGTGAGAGGGAGAAAGATTGACATATGTGTCTAATGTTGTTTCAGAGTGATGGTGTCTTTGATGTTCTATGTGTGTTTGTCCCAGGTTAGTGATGGGTTATGTTTATTTTGTCCCAGGTTAGTGATGTGTTATGTGTATTTGTCCCCATGTTAGTGATGTTGTTATGTGTATTTGTCCCCAGGTTAGTGATGTGTTATGTGTATTTGTCCCAGGTTAGTGATGGGTTATGTGTAATTTGTCCCCAGGTTAGTGATGTGTTTGTGTATTTGTCCCAGGTTAGTGATGTGTTATGTGTATTTGTCCCCAGGTTAGTGATGTGTTATGTGTATTGTCCCCAGGTTAGTGATGTGTTATGTCTGTTTGTCCCCAGGTTAGTGATGTGTTATGTGTTATTGTCCCCCAGGTTAGTGATGTGTATGTCTGTTTGTCCCCATGTTAGTGATGTGTTTATGTGTCTTTGTCCCCAGGTTAGTGATGTGTTATGTGTATTTGTCCCCAGGTTAGTGATGTGTTATGTCTGTTTGTCCCCATGTTAGTGATGTGTTATGTGTATTTGTCCCCAGGTTAGTGATGTGTTATGTGTATTTGTCCCAGGTTACGTGATGTGTTATGTGTATTGTCCCCAGGTTTAGTGATGTGTTATGTCTGTTTGTCCCCATGTTAGTGATGTGTTATGTGTATTTGTCCCCAGTTTAGTGATGTGTTATGTGTATTTGTCCCCAGGTTAGTGATGTGTTTATGTTGTTTGTCCCCATGGTTAGTGATGTGTTAATGTGTATTTGTCCCAGGTGTAGTGTTGTTATGTGTATTTGTCCCCAGGTCAGTGATGTGTTATGTGGTGTTTGTCCCCAGGTTAGTGATTGTTTGTCTGTTTTGTCCCAGGTTAGTGATGGGTGTTATGTGTATTTGTCCCCAGGTTAGTGATGTGT
Organism: Salvelinus sp. IW2-2015; assembly: GCF_002910315.2. Taxonomy (NCBI): domain Eukaryota; kingdom Metazoa; phylum Chordata; class Actinopteri; order Salmoniformes; family Salmonidae; genus Salvelinus; species Salvelinus sp. IW2-2015. Next base: position 133,864 of record NW_019943379.1, on the reverse strand, counting down.
TACTGTGTATTTGTCCCCAGGTTAGTGATGTGTTATGTGTATTTGTCCCCAGGTTAGTGATGTGTTATGTTGTTTTGTTCCCAGGTTAGTGATATGTTATGTTGTTTGTCCCCAGTTAGTGAATGGTGTTATGTGTATTTGTCCCCAGGTTAGTGATGTGTTATGTGTATTTGTCCCAGGTTAAGTGATGGGTTATGTGTGTTTTGTCCCCCAGGTAGTGATGTGTTATGTGTTATTTGTCCCCAGGTTAGTGCATGTGTTATGTGTATTTGTTCCCAGGTTAGTGATGTGCTTTTTGTTATTTGTCCCCAGGTTAGTGATGTGTTATGTGTATTTGTCCCAGGTTAGTGATGTGTTTATGTGTATTGTGTCCCCAGGTTAGTGATGTGTTATGTGTATTTGTCCCCAGGTTAGTGATGTGTATGTGTTTGTCCCCAGTTAGTGATTTTATGTGTTGTCAGGTAGTGGATGTCGGAGTCCCAGGTTAGTGATGTGTTATGTGTATTTGTCCCCAGTTAGTGATGTTATGTGTATTTGTCCCCAGGTTAGTATGTTGTTATGTGTACTGTGTCCCCAGGTTAGTGATGTGTTATGTGTATGTGTCCCAGGTTTATGATATGTTAATGTGATGTGTCCCCAGGTTAGTGATGTGCTATGCTTAGATAGGGACCACACCTAAGATACAACTCTTTAATGAAGTGTGACTTGTATATCATGACCCAGGACACCTCCTACCTCACCCCACCTTAAAGCCTCCTCTCTCTCTCCACTCTATAAGTCATCCCCTGCCCTCCTCTCTCCTCTCCTGCTATAGTCATCCCCTGCCTCCTCTCTCTCTCCACCTATAAGTCATCCCCTGCCTCCCTCTCGTCGTCTCCACCTATAAGTCATTCCCTGCCTCCTCTCTCCTCTCCAGCTATAAGTCATTCCCCTGCCTCCTCTCTCGTCTCCACCTATAAGTCATCCCCTGCCTCCTCTCTCCTCTCCAGCTATATGTCATTCCCTGCCTCCTCTCTCCTCTCCGGCTTATATAATCATCCGCCTCCTCTCATCTGTCTCCAGCTATACAAGTCATCCCTGCCTCCTCTCTCCTCTCCCCAGTATAAGTCATCCCCTGTCTCCTCTCTCGCTCTCTTTCCCTCTCTCCGCTCCCTCTTTCTTCTCTCTCTCTCTCTCCTCTCTCTCTCTCTCTCTCTTCTCTCTCTCTCCTCTCTCTCTCTTCTCTCTCTCTCTCTCTCTCTCTCTCTCTCTCGTCTCTCCCTTCTCTCTCTTCTCTCTCTCTCTCTCTCTCTCTCGTGTTCACACTCTCACTCTAACATGCAGCCATACGATCATTGGTCGTGGGAGAGAGGAATATGGGTAATAGAGTTTGATGTTGAAAGTCCTGACTGTGTGCTACTCCTCTCACTGACAGGGTCTGGCGTGCTGTAAGACAAGTTGCTGTGTAAACAAGTGTGGTGTGTGTGTGTGTGTGTGTTCAGTATGGTGATAGGTGGTATAGCATTTCTGGGCCATTAATAATAGAGCTATGTGTTGCTTTAGACTGAGAACGACTCATTAACGTCAAGTCTGATGAAATGCCTTCATCCAACCAGCCAGCCACTGACCGCTCACTGTAGACTTATCTATGGTGAGATGTACAGAGGGAGAGACAGAGGAGGACAGAGAGGAAGAGAAAATACAGAGAGAGGAGAGAGACACATCAGATGAATGTGTTGTCTTAAAGAGCAGTTTGGTTCAGTCTCCTGAGGATATTTTGGAGTTGGAAACACAGAGGAAAAACCGTGGCTTTGTGAAGTGGTTCACCATTATAGGCACACAATCACCATACCTGGGTGCCCGCAGATTTCTGCCTATGGGACACAAGCACGAACGTATGCACACATGACAGCATGTACGCTCTGTCTTGCAGCGGATTTCAGTAGCTGTATTATATGAGGGTTCTGGCTTGGTTCCGCTCGTCCCTTAGTGCATCCAACCATGTCCCAGCAATCTCTTTCTTAGGGCAGCCTATCTCTGTCTCAGTTCAATTCAATGAGCTTTATTGTCTCTCTCTCGCTCTCTCTCTCTCTCTCTCTCTCTCTCTCTCTCTCTCTCTCTCGCTCTCACTCTCTCTCGCTCTCTCTCGCTCTCTCTGATCAATCCCAAAATGTTTTAATAGAGAACAATAGCAATTCCTGCTATGCTCCAAGGCTACATGCTACTGTGTATACTGCATCATATCGCCCATAGAACTCCTGGCTCCACCTTTATGTGTGTGAAACTATGATTATCATCCCGCTCATTGTCAGCTGGGGCAGGAAACAGACAGTGAGAGAGTAAACCCAGAGAGGGATGATGGGGACCAATACGAGTACCAGGTCAGTGGCTATGTGATTGTTTTACAGCCTGTTGGTTTATGTTCTGGCCTTGTTCCTATGCTTTCTACTAACTCAAGACATATTGGATTAATATCCAAATCTGCTCCAACAAGTCAAAACCTCTTTTGGGTCTATCTTGAAAGACCTAAAAGATGAAAGTATTTTGGAGGAGAGGAGAGGAGARAAAGKGCAAATAGGAGATAATGGAAGAGTTCAGTGAGACTTGGCTKGACTGTAAGTCTTCAACTCTAGTAAAACAGAAACACTATTCTGGGTTGTTTGTGGACAGAAATTACCATTCACAAGCATCATTGAAGCTGTTAAATTTCACAACCCTGCAATAAAAGATTTGTCTCGCTTTACAATATCAGCCTTGGCGTCCAAAAACCACCTCCTCAGTGAAGAGCCAGGCCAGTTAGTCTGACTGAGTGCTGTATCGCATTAGTGGAAACCAAGACTGTTCTCAGGGCAGGTCTGACGGTTTTGACTAGCAGAAGTGACTTTTCGTAGCAGGTTAGGAGAACTTAAACAGCAGGTTAGTAGAATTAACATGGCTCGTTAGGAGAATTAGGTTAAGGTTAGGGTTGGAATGCTACGATTGTCCCGACGCAACTCAAACATATCCAGCTACAACCAGGCTTGCCCTGAGAACGGTCTTGGTTTCCACTTGAAGATGGCAGCCATAGCCGAAGCCTTCTGATCCCTCCCACTGTGAAAGACTACAGCAGTCTGCAGGGAGACGCCTTATTGTGGGCAGAGAGGGCGCCTGGGCAGAGAGACTGCTARCCACAGATGAACTGAAACCAACAGCACAATAACAGAGCATTAAGACTGGCTAGTCTTACTAGTTGTAGCTGGGCTGATGAGTGGGTGGAGAGCCAGTAGAGAGAACATAAGCATTAGTTAAGAGAGAGTGTGTTTGTGTCATATGAATGGGGGTGAAATGTATGGCATGTACAGGGTGCGTGATGTAGAGTGAATGGAGGACATTAGAGAGGGATTTGTGAGATTGTCGTGGTGGTGAGGGTGTGTGCGTTTGAGTGCAGTGTGTGTGTGTGTGTATGTCTGTGTGGTTTAAGTAAAATGCTCCACTGTAGATGAGCAGCCGAAGGGTTGTGGCACTAATCATTCTTTACACGTACCCGCGTGCCTGTGGCAAACACTACACACACACGTCACACATGAGGTGTTAGCAAAGGCACGACAGACAGACAACACGCAAGGCAATAATACATCCCTACACACACACACAAACACAAACACACACACACACCACACACAACACCACACACGTCACAGATGAGGTGTTAGCAAAAGGCACGACAGACAGACAACACGCAAGGCAATAATACATCCCTCACACACACACACACACACACACACACACACACACACACACACACACACACACACACACACACACACACACACACACACACACACACACACACACACACACACACACACACACACACAAACTGACAGTTCATTGTATCTCTCTCTGG
>NW_019943379.1:118626-120583 GCF_002910315.2 Salvelinus sp. IW2-2015 | reverse complement strand
GAGAGGTAGATGAGGAGAGAGTAGAGGAAGAGAGGTAGAGGAGGGGAGGATAGGTAGAGGAGGAGAGAGAGGAGAGGAGAGGAGAGGTAGAGGAGGAGCGGTAGAGGAGGAGAGGTAGAGGAGTAGAGGAGAGGGAGGAGAGGTAGAGGAGTAGAGGAGAGAAGAGGTAGAGGAGTAGAGTAGAGGAGATGAGGCTGTATAGGCCCTAATTGCCTGTGGCTCCTGTAGAGTCTTTGTTTGAGCATGCCCCATATAACCAGTCACAGGGGAGCCTCTGCCAAGCTCTGCAGTTAGCGCTCAACCAAGTCCAACTCTTTTTGGTGGGGAGCACTTTTGCAACACGACACTTAATAATAACACTGAGTAATGAATTGGCTGGTACAACYGCTTTGAAAAGTCTTCTGTTTAGATATACCCACAATCAGACACAGACACACACGGACTCACACACACACACACAGGGTGTCTAGATGTTCTGACTTGTACCTCCCAGAGATGATGGTTCACGTGCCAACATGCCCACCCCACCAGCTCCACCTGCTTCCTGGCATGTCTGCTTGCATGACTGAAGGATATCTCTTTCTATCCCCTTCTCTGTCTCTTCCTCCCACTCCGGAGGTGTCGTGCATCACCTCTTTGGCTCCATTGAGGTTTAAGTCCTCCTGTGTGTGTGTGTTTGTACGTGCGTGCACACTAGAGGGTTCATGGTTTTGTCTTTCAGGTGGAAGTGGTCAAAGGGAAGCATGATTAGTGTGTCATGTCCTGTTCCAGTTGTTCTCCCTGCCCACCTCCCTCATGCCCAGGGCCAAACAACCCCAGCCAGACAGCGAGTTACACACACACACACACACACACACACACACACCCCCCCCCCTCCGTGGCCTTCGGGCCAGAACAGGCCCAGGTCTGTGTGTTCTTTACCAACATCTATTGTAGAGGGAGGGGAGAGAGGAGTAGGGGGCTGGCTCACATTATCATAGTAGAATCATAACATCACAGCTTGCTGGAATATACAGCAGCTCAACAAATGTGTTGTTTAATACCTTTCATCCTTCCACCTTTTCCTTTCAGAGCTCAAAACTAGTCCGTCACTTGATCTGACCATGGGGAAAAGAGCTACCTAATTCAGGTGCAGGTTATATTGGATTGAACCCTAAAGTTATTGAATTGAACCAACACTGCCAGGAGTAGTGGAGTTGACTGAACTGTTGTTGTGTACGCCTTGTGTGATATTGTAGACTAATTAATAAGATATTACATCACACATCAGAGATGTGGGTGGGGGGGGGTACATGAGGAACCTATTTAGGTTTATGGTCTCTTTACCTACCCCACGTCACACCACACACACACACACACACACACTCTGTTAGACGTCAACACTACATATTTGTTTTCAAATAAAGAGAAAAGTCAATGAATCGCATCAATGTTTAATACAGAACAACACATCGTAATGGTCTTTACTGCCTTGTCAAACCAGACACATCTCATTGGTACATGTCTAACTGGACCTGGGGAGAACCCTGAGAGAAGAACATTGTTTTAGCAAAGTCTAATATAATCTCTATAGGCGCTCTGAATAATTATATTTATTATCAAGGGGAGAATCAGAGCCTGTCGAGCAAACTGTGACTGTGTGTGTGTGTGTGTGTGTGTGGTGTGGTGTGTGTGTGTGTGTGTGTGTGTGTGTGTGTGTGGTTGGTGTGTGTTGTGGTGTGTGTGTGTGTGTGTGTGGTGTGTGTGTGTGTTGTGTGTTGTGTGTGTGTGTGTGTGTGTGTGTGTTTGGTTTTACCAGAAGTCTCACAAGGTTAGTAAAACAAGGAACATTTGTGGGCACATTTCGCCAGTCCCCACAAGGAAAAAGGCTATTTTAAGCTAAGAGGTTTAGGGAAAATAGGATTTTGAATGGTAATCAATTGTTAAGTCCCCACAAGGATAGTAAAACAAACATGTG
>NW_019943379.1:107019-112119 GCF_002910315.2 Salvelinus sp. IW2-2015 | reverse complement strand
CTAACTATAAATAACACATATGGAATCATGTTGTAACCAAAATAGTGTTGAACAAATCTAAATGTATTTTAGATGTGAGATTCTTCAAAGTAGCCACCCTTTGCCTTCATGGCAGCTTTGCACACTCTTGGCATTCTCTTAACCAGCTTCACCTGGAATTATTTTCCAACAGTCTTGAAGGATTCCCACATATGCTGAGCACCTTTTGGCTTCTTTTCCTTTACTCTGCTGTCCGACTCATCCCAAACCATCTCAATTGGGTTGAGGTCGGGTGATTGTGGAGCCAGGTCATCTGATGCAGCACTCCATCACTCTCCTTGGTCAAATAGCCCTTACACAGCCTGGAGGTGTGTTGGGTCATGGTCCTGTTGAAAAACAAATGATAGTCCCACTAAGCGCAAACCAGATGGGATGGCTGTATCGCTGCAGAATGCGGTGTAGCCATGCTGGTTAAGTGTGCCTTGAATTCTAAATAAATCAAAACAGTGTCACCAGCAAAGCACCATCACACCACCACACCTCCTTCTCATGCGTCACGTGGGAACCACACATGCAGAGATAATCCTTTCACCTACTCGTGTCTCACAAAGACACAGGTTGGAAACAAACATGTAAAAATTGACTCATCAGACCAAAGGACAGATTTCCACCGGTCTAATATCCATTGCTCGTGTTTCTTGTCCCAAGCAAGTCTCTTCTTATTATTGATGTCATTTAATAGTGTTTTTTTGCAGCAATTCGACCACGAAGGCCTGATTCACGCAGTCTCCTCTGTGCACGATTATGAACTTGAAAATGTATTAATAAACCAATTAGGCACATTTGGGCAGATAGACAATGGTTCATTGGATCAGTCTAAAACTTTTCACATACACTGCTGCATCTAGTTGCTAAAATGAAAATTGCACCTGGGCTGAATAATACATTATGGCCTTTCTTTTGCATTTCAAAGATGATAGTATATAAAAAAATATAAACACGTTTTTTTCTTTGTATTATCTTTTACCAGATCTAATTTGTTATATTATCCTACATTAATTTCACATTTCCACAAACTTCAAAGTGTTTCCTTTCAAATGGTATCAAGAAAATGCATATCCTTGCTCAGGTCCTGAACTACAGGCAGTTAGATTGGGTAGGTCATTTTAGGCGATAATTGAAAAAATGAGTCCGATCCTTAAGAGGTTTTAACAAGGCACACCTGTTAATTGCAAATTAATTCCAGGTGACTACCTCGTAAAGCTGGTTGAGAGAATGGCAAGAGTGTGCAAAGCTGTAATCAAGGCAAAGGTGGCTACTTTGAAGAATCTCAAATATTAAATAACCATTTTGCATACTAAATGATTCCATGTGTGTTATTTCATAGTTCTGATGTCTTCACTACAATGTAGAAAATAGTAAAAATAAAGAAAACCCTTGAATGAGTAGGTGGGTCCAAACTTTTGATTGGTACTGTATGAGCATGCACACACAAGAAAAACAAGTAGATGGTGCCTGGTTACCCTGAACATTCAGAGTGAAACGTAATAGGATTTTGATTGATGGACCCTGTTTGTTTCAGGAGCTGAATGTGATTGGTCCAGAAGATATAGGATGACTTACTCCCTGACCCTACTTGTCCTCTTAACATGTCCAACACTGACGGAATCTACCAGCATTGATCCAAGTAAAGCTAGAATTAGAAGAGTGACACGGCCAAACACACACACACACACACACCACAACACACACACACACACACACAACACACACACACACACACACACACACACACCAACACACACACACACACACAACACACACCACACACACACACACCCACACACATACACACACTGAGCAAAATCCAGATCCCAGTAAACCACATTAATTGTAATTGTCGATGTGGTCAATGTTCTGTCCTCTCAGCTCAGACGAGTTTAAACACACACACAACCGTTTTAAACACTCCTGTTGTTACGGTGATGCTATCCAGGAAACGGAAGAATATATTTTTGCAAAAAGAACGTGTGTGTAGTGAGAGAGTGGTCAACTCCCACTCGACCGCATGTAGTCTGTGGTTGACCAGCAGTCAACCGCCTGGGACTCTATTTGGAACTGAGAGAAAACACACTCAATGTGCAGTGTCTCTGTTCTCTGTACTCTCTGCCCCCAACACTAACATGTTCTGGCGCTGTGACTGTACACTACAGAGAGAGGAAAGAGTGGAAGAATTGGAAGAGAGGAAAGCGTGGCAGGGTAATTGAAGGGTTGAGGGTAATATTTCAACCGTTTCAAAGTGTTTGCGTAACCTTGTTGAACTTAATATCTGGCCATGAGTAGAGATAGAGAATAAATGAAAAACAGAATGATAGTTAGAGATGTTCTGGGCGGAGGTGATGCCATGCTGTCCTCCTGTGGTTAGTTGGGAGAGAGGTGTAAGGGGCGTAAAGGCATGTAAAGGTGTAAAGGCCATGTTCCTGTCTCTCCTCTCTTTGATGTGTAGTGTTAGCATTACGTTAGCACCGTGGAACTCAACTTGCATGCTAACTCCCKACCTAGAGATGATGCAATGCTAACACAGAGTAAACATGACCCATTACATTCCATGCTAGCAATGACCTGGTATAGAACATCTATTRCAGGCCTACCAGCGCCACTGCTCCCAGTTTTTACGAGAAAGACAGAGAGAGAGGAGAGAGASAGAGATTAACGGTCCATGAACTGAAAGAGAAAGCAATAATGTATTTTTACGCTATCAAAAGACAATTCAAGTTGACATACCAATTAGAACCTGGCTCAAAATATTMAAATCTACAATTGGACCAATTSCCCTATATGGAAGTGAAGCGTGGGATCTGCTAACCAATCAAGATTATGAGAAATTGGAAAAACATCCCATTTAAATGCAGAAATATAAAAAATGATTCTTAGTGTACAGAGAAAAGCCCCAAATAATGCAGGCAGGGCAGAATTAGGCCAATATCCATTAATAATTAACATCCCAAATTAAGCCATCAAATTCCACACCCACCTGAAAACAAGCAACCCTCTCCTCCTCCTACTACTACTACAAAACCCTGAAATACCAAGAGATGAACATAGAGAAAAGTCCCCTCATCCAGCTTGTCCTGAGGTCTCAGACAATCTTTCCCAGCCAAATTATAACCAAACACAATGACATTTTTACCTATTGGGAAAACATTACAACATCTCAAAGCAAACTTAAATCCTATTTGGCCCTAAACATAGAGTACAYGGTGACCGTTGTGACTGATAGAAAACTGAGGTAAAAATTTACAATGTACAGACTCATGAACATAGTGAGCATAACGTTGCTATTGAGAGAAGCCGCCACAGGCAGACCTGACTCTCAAGAGAAGACAGGCTATGTGCACACTGCCCACAAAATTAGGCGGAAACTGAGCTGTACTTCCTAACCTCCTGACAAATGTATGACCATATTAGAGACACATATTCCCCTCAGATTACAAGGATTCAAAAATATTATAAAAACAAATCAAATATTGACAAGCTCCCATATCTGTTATGTGAAATACCTCAATGTGCATTTACAGCAGCAAGATTTGTGACCCGTTGCCAGGAAACAGGGCAACCAGTGGAACACAAACAACATTGTAAATACAACCAATATGTATGCAAACATATATTTCCCATGCCAATAAAGTCTCTTTGAATAGTGCATTACAGGCTAACCCATTTTCGTGTGCCTAACCCCCGCATTATATGGCTAACTCAAGTTACAGCTTAACCAGAGTTCAGGCTAACCCCGAGTTACAGGTCTACCCCGAGTTCAGGCAACCCCAATTAAGCTCACTCCGGCTTACAGGCTATCCCGAGTTATTCAGGCAACCCCGAAGTTACAGGCCTAACCGAGTTACAGGCCTAACCCCGAGTTTTCGGCTACACGAGTTACAGGCTAACCTCAATTACAGGCTAACCCATGAGTTTCAGGCTAAACCCTGAGTTACACGTGCTACACTCGAGGTTAGGTACAAGGCTAACCCAAGTTATAGGACTACACCCAAGTTACAGGCTAACCCCGAGTTACAGGCTAACCCGTTCAAGCTAACCACCGTGTTAAGGCTAACCCGAGTTTACTAGTCTTAACCTGAAGTACAAGGTAACCCCGAGTCACAGCATAGCATAAGGTTTTCAGTGCTAACCCGAGTTAAGGGCTAACCTCGAGTTACGCTAACCCCAGTTATAGGCTAACGGGTAGCTACCCATTTACAGGCTAAACCCCTGAGTGTACAGGCTAACCCCCGATTTCTGGCTAACTCCGAGTGTTACATGGCAACCCCGATGTTTACCCAGTGCTAACCCCGATTCTCGGGCTAACTCTCCGAGTTACAGCTAACCTCAATTACAGGCTAACTCCAGAGTTTCAGCTAACCCCGAGTTAAGCAGTGCTATAACCTCGATGTACAGGCTGAATCGCCAGTTATGAGCTAAACGCCGATACAGGCTAGACCCCGTAGTGTAAAGGCTACTCCTTCCGAGTTACAGCCTCTACCCCGCTGAGTACAAGCTAACCCCGAGTTAACAGGCTAACCCCCTGTTATCAGCCTGAACCCGATTACAGCTAACGCCCGATTAAGGCTAACCCAGGTTATAAGGCCTAACACTCAGTTACAGGCTAACCGAGTTACATGCTACCGCCGAGTACAGTAACGCCCCGAGTACAGCTAGACCCTTAGGTATAGCTACCCCTAGCTATATGGTAACCCCTAGTTAAGAGGCCTAACATCTCGTTAAGAGTAACCATAGGTAAGAGCTACATAGTTATAAGGCGTAACAACATCGTTATAGGATAACTACTATTATATGCTAACCATCAGTTATAGAGATAACCCCTAGTTATAGGATAACCTCAACTATAGGCTAACCACTAGTATAGGCTAACCAACTAATATATACGTACCATATTTAGGATAATCCTAGTTATAGGATAAACCACTAGTTATAGCCCAACCATGCTAGTTATAGATAGCACCCGTAGTTAGTAGGCTACCACACTAGTAATAGAACCACTATTATAGCGCTAACCCTAAGTTAAGGCTACCCATAGCGTAACGGCTAACCACTAATTATTAGGCT
>NW_019943379.1:86817-102664 GCF_002910315.2 Salvelinus sp. IW2-2015 | reverse complement strand
AAACCCCTAGTTATTATTGCTAACCACTAGTTATAGATACGTACTACAGCTCCCTATGGATAACCACTAGTTACTAGTCTAACCTAGTTATATGTAACCAACAGTCTTACATGATAACCACCGTTAGATAATAGCTACCCCTAGTTTAGGTAACCATACGTATACGGTGTAACCCCTCTAGTTAATGAACCACTAGTTTATAGGATACCTACTAGTTATAGGATAACCACTAGTTATAGGAAACCACAAGTTATAGGCTAACCACTATTATATGATAACCATGAGTATATGATAGCTACTAGTTATAGGATAACACTCGTTATAGGACTAACTACTGATTATAGATGCTAACCACTAGTTATAGGCATAACCTACACTAGTTATAGGATAACTACAGGCTAACACTGTGGTAGCTGTGCTCCATAAGAACAGGATCAGACGTGACAGCAGATGGCTCTCCCAGAACTAGGCCAGGTTGTGTTTTCACTCCCCTAATAAAAAATACAACCCACTTACTTGCTCACCCCATCTCCCACACACCGCAGACCAGAGAGGGAAGAAACAGCTAATTGAAGAAGTATGTTATCAGTTTAGAGCAACAGAGAAGAAAATATGAGGGACAAAATCAACAAATCTGCCAAAACTAGCCAAATGTTTAGAGTGGGAGCTGGACGGGGAGAGATGGGGGTGTACCTCAAAGATGAGCAGGACCAGACGGTCTGAACATTCCAACAGAGAGAGGGGGGGGGGGGGGGGGGTTGGAGGGTGGCTGAAGGCAGAGCGAGAGTTAAAGAAAGGGATGTGTGTGTGGGGGGGGGGGGGTTACAATTTCTATCAGTTATTAAAATGTTCTAACACAGTGAATTACATCTGAGAATGTTTGGATAAATAATAAACATTGATGTGAGGGAACCCAGGATAAAGGATGTTTAATGATGATGTTCACAGGCAGGTTTTCCCATGTAAGGGGCCTTGTTCTGCAAGCCAATGAGGACATGTGCTATGCAGTGATTCCTATTGGGCAGTTCTGACAGTGAAGAATCTGATTGGCTCTGAGCCAACAGTCAAGCAGACCAGGGTTGCGTTCATGGGAGTGCAGTGTATTGAACGTCGCAGAAGAAATGCCATGACTAGATCTGACATGATTTGGGAACACCGAGGACCGGGTGGGACACTCGAGGCCGGTGGAACACTCGACGGGACCGAGACCGGTTGGAAACACTAGAGGACCGGGGTTGGGAACACTGAGGACCGGGGTGACCCGAGACCGTGGAACACTAGAGGACCGGGTGGAAACACTCGAGACCGGGTGGAACTAGACGGTGGGGAAACACTAGAAGGACCGGGGTGGACTCGGAGGGTTGGGAACACTAAGACCGGTGGAACAACAGGACGGGGTTGGGAAACACTGGAGGTGGACACTGGACCGGGGTTGGGAAACACCTAGAGGACGGGGTTGGGAACACTGAGACGGACCGGGGGGACACTAGAGACGGTGGAACACTGAGACGGGTTGGACATAGAGACCGGTGCATAAACTTGGGAACACTAGAGGACCGGGTTGGAAACACTGACAGAGGACGGTGGGAACACTGACGGTTGGGAAACACTTCTTGCTCTATGTCAGAAAGGCATGTCTGTTTTATAAATCCTATTTCTATCTGGATGATCAGCAACATTGTTCCCTGAGGTTAACAGGGGAGCTTTTGTTCTCCAACGTCCCTATAGTCAGGAAGCAAGACTGGCACGGTCTCCCCTATAGTCAGGAAGCAGACTGGCACGGTCTCCCCTATAGTCAGGAAGCAAGACTGGCAGGGTCCCCCTGTAGTCAGAAGCAAGACTGCACGGTCTCCCTATAGTCAGGAAGCAAGACTGGCAGGGTCTCCCCTGTAGTCAGGAAGCAAGACTGGCACGTCTCCCCTATAGTCAGAAGCAAGACTGGCAGGGTCTCCCCCTTAGTCAGGAAGCAAGACTGGCAGGGTCTCACCTATAGTCAGGAAGCAAGACTGGCAGGGTCTCCCCTGTAGTCAGGAAGCAAGACTGGCAGGGTCTCCCCTATAGTCAGGAAGCAAGACTGGCAGGTCTCCCTACAATCAGGAAGCAAGACTGGCAGGTCTCCCCTACAATCAGGAAGCAAGACTGACAGGGTCTCCCCTGTAGTCAGGAAGCAAGACTGGCAGGGTCTCCCTATAGTCAGGAAGCAAGACTGCAGGTCTCCCCTATAGTCAGTAAGCAAGACTGGCAGGGTCCCCTATAGTCAGGGGAGCAAGACTGGCAGGGTCTCTCCTGTATCAGGAAGCAAGACTGTCAGGGTCTCCCTATAGTCAGGAAGCAAGCAGATGCCTTATCACCCACACACACACAAGCTGGATTGTTTAAGCTCCCTGTCACTGTGAAAATGTGAGGGTTACTGTGAATATGTACCTCTACTCACACTACTGTAGCGCCAGCAGACCACACACACAACCACACAAAGGCAGACAGCCAAAAGAGCGCAAGTTAGTGAAAGATAGAGATGAGCAATATCCTCTCTATTTAAAAACTACCTCTCTCTCTCTCCCTCCTCAACACCCATCTTCTGAATCAACCACTGTACTGTAGTTGACAAGTTCCATTCCCGTCCTCTGCCCCATTTCCCTTCATTTTTGGCTAGCGGCTTCATGGTGGAAAACTGTCAGGCAAATCCAGGGCCACCTCTAAACTCTAAAGCCCCTCTCTCGTCCCCCTTCAGTTGAAGCCTAGGGATTGTAACATAAAACAAACCCACTCAAGTGCTCTTGTGCACTCTACTTCTCCTATAATTAACATCCAGCACAGCACACTCTCTCTCTCTCTCTCCTCTCTCTCTCTCTCTCTCTCTCTCTCTCTCTCTCTCTCTCCTCTCCTCTCTCTCTCTCTCTCTCTCTCTCTCTCTTCTCTCTCTCTCTCTCTCTCCTCCTCTCTCTCTCTCTCTCTCTCTCTCCTCTCCTCTTCTCTCTCTCTCCAATAAACTCGGGGTTAGCCTGTAACTCGAGGTTAGCCTGTAACTCGGGGTTAGCCTGAAACTCGGGGTTAGCCTGTAACTCGGGGTTAGCCTGTAACTCGGGGTTAGCCTGTAACTAAGGGTTTCCCCCAACCCTTCCTCTATGGTAGTATAACATGTATTTTTGCTTCAGAGTAGTAAATAACACTATCAGTCAGCCGTGGCCCAATCATCCTTGTTAAGAACAGAAATAGGACAAGACTCTGGTAAATAAAAGTATGTTTTATTGCAGCATGAACGTTTCGGGTCCTTTTTTTTTGTGTGCTAGGCAATGGCAGCCAATGTCACGACAACAAGACCTCAGGTGGGCAAAATGATAAATTCACAGTCAGTATTGGCCAAATTAACAGATCCCAGCAGTATAAAATGTATTTCTGTTTCAGAGTAGTAAATTACAGTGCCAGTCAGCCATGGCCCATCCATCCTTGTTCTCACCACAGGGTTGCTCTTATAATGGTGCTGCTAGGCTGTGTGTGTTTATGTGCATGTGACTTATAAAATGTTGATCATGTTGATATTGATAATGAATAGCTCTTCTCATCAATGTTATTGACCCCACTCCTGTCTATTCTCCTTCGAACACAAAACACTCCCTCCCCACGCACACACACACACACACACACACACTTACCCTCCCCTAACTCCAGGGCAGACCATATTGATGTGTCCCCTGGGCACCTTGAGGACGCATCTGTTTCTGTCCCTCTGACTCTCCATGCTCATAATTTGAAGTAAGTCATAACACAAATTATAAACACATATACTTCAACCGTGACGCTCAGCAATAACAACATGGAGAGCACTGAGCTGATTTAGGGCTGTCTGGGACCCTTAAATCATTACCTTAGCCTTCCCTCCCTCCCTCTTTCCTCACCACACAAAGGCAGACTACATAGCGGAGACATTTGAGTCGAAATGATTAAGGAGAAAGCACTATAATGAGATGAGGTAGTCAACCTCTCTATGTTAAAACTCTCTCTCTCTCTCCCTCTCAAACATCTTTGGTAGAGTAACTGACTCGTAACTGGTATGTTTACTCAAATTTTCACATCCGGTCTAGCGCCGCCTCGATTGTGCCATCACTTTTGGTCTATGCTGGCTTACAATGGTGAGATAATCTGTCAGCATCAGGGCTGCCTAAATCGCAAAAATGCTCTTGCGTGGCCTTAACAGTGAATACAGGGATTGTACTAAACTACCCACTCAAGATGTCTTGTACCATTCCTATTCTCTCTTAATATTGAAATTAACCGTCTCACTTCACTCTCTTATCTCTTTTTATTCTCTCTCTTTCTGTCTCTCTCTCTGGCTTCTCTTTGACGTACTCATCTATTTCTTCTCTCTCTCTCAATTATAAATTCGACTTATTCAAGAGACTTTATATGGCTGGGGGAAATATGTTTATGTTTGCGATTATATATTGGATTCTGTATTTCAATTGTTTGGTGTGGGTTTACCTGGTTGCGGCTGTTGTGTTGGCCGGTCGAAAATGATGTCACTGCTTAAGGTAATAGCACGTTGAGGTATTCACATAAATATGAAGCTTGTATATTTGGTGTTTGTTTTTTAATATTTTTTTGATCTTGGGTAATTGGAGGGGAATTTAACGTGTCCAATATGAATCATAACGCTCGATTTGTCAGGAGTTAGGAGTTAGGCAATCAGTTTTCCGATAATTTTGTGGGCAGTGTGCATAGCGTGGTCTTCTTGAGAGTCAGTTCTGTGGTCTCTCATGAGAACGTTATGGCCTACTATGTTCATGATCTGTAATTGTACTTTGACCCTCAGTTTGATAGTAAAAGTACCCATGTATAGTTTTATGGAAAATGGATTTATTTTGCTTGAGATATTGTATATGTTTTCCTTGGTAAATGTATTGGTTGTTGGTTATAAATTTTGCTGGGAAAGATTGTTGAGACCTCAGGACAGCTGATTGAGAGGATTGTTTTTTCTATGTTATTCGTTGGTATTTCAGGGTTTGTAGTTGTAGTAGGGAAGGAGAGGGTGGTTGTTTCAGGTGTGGTGTGGAGATTAGATGACTTAGTTGGAGATTATTTTAATGGATTATAGGCTAATCATGCCAGCATGCAATGATTATAGAGGGAGTATGTTTATCATAGTACACAGAATATTTTTTATATTTTGCATTTAAAATGGGATGTTTTGGTCTATAATATCTCATAAATGCTTGATTGGTGAGTCAGATCCCAAGCTTCACTATCATATAGGCATTGGTATTGGGTAGATTTGAATATTTGGCAGAGTTTTTCTATTGTAATATAACTAAGAATTTGTTCTTGATTTAAGGTAGAAATAACCATTATTGAGCTTATTTCTTCGTTATGGACGTTAATATTGCTCTTCGTCTTCTCTCCTTGTTTTCTCGTAAAAACTGGGAGAAGTGGGTGGGGCTGCAATATAAGATTTAATTCTAGGTATTAGCATAGCATCGGAATGTACATGGGTTATGTTTTACTCGTGTTAGCATTGGCATCTCTTTAGATAGGACGAGTTTGCAATATACAGTTTGCAGACAAGATTCAAGCGGTGACTTCAAATGTATTTTCGCACACTGCAACAATCAAGAATTACTTAATTTGGAAAATGCATTAATTAACCACACAAGGTTTGCATGCTCGCGTGAGTGATGCATTCTGAATCCTATTATCCAAGTACAAAGCTTGTACCTTAGCTATAGCTTAGCATCAGAGGTAGTTATCTACCAACACTTTTAGCGTATGAGTCATGCTAAGTACAAGATGGGTAGTTATCAGTAGAAATCATACACTAAGGTATCAACCCCACGCCAATGTGAAAGTTTTGTTATTAACGAACAACGAACACACTCGGGTCAGGCCGATTTGTGAAGTTCCCAGCTCTTCCTATCTGATCTTGGCTTGTCACCCCGCAAAATCAAATTTCAAATGTAATTATTAATATTTACGTGCTCCCTCTCAATCCACTTACACGGAGACGATATCCGGAGTGAGGTAGTCGTGGAGAGGAGGCCGTACGCCTACAGGAAAGATCTACGCGCACGGTCGCTAAAATCTCCTCACCTACCCCAGAGGCGGGGCCCATAGCTACGAAAGCACTAAACCTCGCAGGAGTGTAACAGTGCACAGGCCAAAAGCTAGACGTTACCTATGACCCATTATGTGACTCATCTGCACTAGAATATGATGATTCCTGTTATGGTCTGGCTCTTCTCTATAAAGTATCTGAAACAACTAGTGTGACGGGATGATCTCGAATATGTTCTGAAGTCACATACAACAGAGAGCACGTACGCGGGTGTTATTGGGACGGGCATCACCAAGTGTTTGTAAATTCTATAGAACATGAACAGTATTCCGAGCCCTCCTTAAATCATGATGATCATTTATACAGTCACTTGGCTTAGGTCCTCTGCCATAGTCTCCGTATTGCTTGTAGAATATCCTCATATTCTTATATTTGCGTAGTGCGCGTCTATTGCCTTGGGGATACGTAGTTAGCGAGGGAGGAGTCACCTGGTCCAGTGTGCATACGCTCCTGGATTTTAAGTAGGGTATGGAAGAAGGAGTCAAGAGAGCGTACAGTAGGCGCCCGTAAATGGGAGCCTACGCCATGGGCACACCATCATGAATGTGATTAATAGATACCGGTAGGTTTGCCCACCACTTCGTTTCGGCGTTGGCCTGAGCTGAGGTCACCCCCAGCCATGGCTAGAATTGGGGTTATTGATGAGGTTCGGCGGAGTTAGGCGTAAGAGGAGAACCATTGTATACCAGTGTATCTCGCAGATATACTAACAAGAACGAGGCGGAGGAAGTGAAAACAGTGGCCGAAGGGACGCTTACTTGTCCGTTGGTACCATGAAGATCTCTCTCCTCATGAGCTGTGTAAACTTTGATGTGTCTTTTCGAGTCAAGTGCTATGGGGTTTTGGTGCCACTCATTGAGAGTCATCAAACTACCCTCGCGTTATCGTGTCTCATGAGCACCCTATAATCTCCTGTTTGGGTAAACGATAAAGGAACCGAGTCGCACAAATATCAACTACCACATTGTTCACTCATAACATCTGCACAATGGTGCTTGGTATCTCATACCTTTGTTGTATTCATTAAACTAACAAAGGTTTAAGCGAGCATTACCTGACTGAAGTTCATTCGTCCTAGAAATCATACAGTACTTTGTTGCAGAAGAACGACGGCGATTCAACGGTGCGATTACAGTAATGAGGTAAAGATAAAAGAAGGGAAGCTGCATGGAAATAGTAAGTTGGTATTACAGTGATTGTTAAGAGACGCTTGGATATATGGCCAGATTTTATTTTGTCTGCGAACACGGAGGAGAGAGAGGCTTTTATATGCAGGGATGAACAAGAGGGCACACCCCTGCAGTATTTTATTTTTGGAATATCATGGTGATTATTCCAGGGTGATACGCTACTACGTGGCAAAAGGTGTCTTAGTCGTGCATCATTTTGTGAGGGTATACCTATTGAAGACTAGAATTAGCCTGACAATGGAGTCTCAAGACTAGGACGACGATAGAGCGGAGATATCATATTAATCGACCACACAAGATGAGAGATTGGCTCTGAGCAGGCTCGCTTAATTTCTTGTGAAGCGGAGAATCCATACAAATTATATAAAGCCGGTATGAGGTCTCTAACACCATTGGTCTTGATCTTATACTTGTGTTAGTTGGTTCGATATGCTTGAACGCGCAGACTTGTTCTTTCGTGGGCTTATAACCGAGAGACATAATGTGGCATATAATTTGATCTCTATGCATTTTGGTCCTGTGGTGTTGCAGTTGATACATTTAGTGCACTTCCGATGTCTTATCTTATTGAGTTAAACGGTGAGATTAAGGTAGCATCTGCACTTATTCTTTCGCTTAGAGTATATCTCACAAATAGTTGCTATGTCATGGCTCTGAACATTTTATCCTAGGAGAGTACGTACGAAATATAAATAGTGTGCACATAATGTTTTCGCAACTTTTATAATGAGGGTTTGAAGTCAGAAAACGTATGATTAATCATATTAGATACATATGTTGGACAGATCTATATCTTTTTCACTGGATGCATTCTAACTTTGTATACTCGCTCACGATTAATGGGGCTACGGTGTGTCATTATTTCACTGTACTGTAGTAGTCATAATTTTATGAAAATAATATATCGCGCGCAGTCAATAAGCTCGTTTATGTCGTTATTATAGATTGTTAAACATACGCTCACTCCGTGTTTCGGTGCTGTGTTGCTGTTGATTTGTTACATGTTTGGAGCTTTACTTCTGGAATGTATGCAACAATCTAGTTCTTTCAGTTACGTCTAGATTGCTCTCGACCCGCCATTTGTGACCGCAGATGCGCAGCACTTCAACACGCGGCTATGTGTAGTTAGGGGGTACTAGGACCATGGCACGCCCAATAGGCTTCATTGAATTTTGCCTGTATTAACGGTTCTCTTCACGTCCCTTTCCGCTTGATGACACTAAACCTCTAGGGCTCTTCCTCACTGGGTCCAGGCAGACATATGTTAACGAAGGCTCAATTGAGCTCCCCCTTTTCCCACTGATTTTTTTAATTAGGCATTACCTATGTCTCCTTGACAAAGTGGTCCCGACTGGCTGGTTGGCATATGCTCCAGCGCAAAACCTCCCAGATTAAGCTTGGCACAGCACATTCTTCACCTGTGTTGCTTATTTATCGTTGACATAAATTCTACTTCAACCCTCAGCTACGTCCGTGTCCCTCCAGTGCACATCATGAGATGCGACGTCCGTACTTGCAGGTTAAGGCCCGGCGATTCGCTGGCACTTTCATTTGGCAGGTGCTAATGGTTTGATCTCAGCTCACCACCTTCCAGCCCTCCTCTGCCTCTCTTGCCTGCAGCACAAGTCGCACTCAAATCGACACACCGGGTTTTGACCACCACATATCTTCTTTAATATCGCTCCCTCTCCAGTGTCTCAAAATACCATAAAACATGATTACCACGCAGACATCTGAGGCACCATACCTATTGGTGCCCGTTACACAACAAGCCTAATTTTGAAATAAGTGCGCTATGATCAGGCCGTGTTGGACATCATGCCATTACGGTCCAGACTGGCATACGCATAGTCTATCCTCACCATCTCGAACTTTATTTGTCTTCCAGTCCTTTGTAGATTCTTGACCCTTCTTCATCAAGTACGACCATATTGTATCCTAACGTCTTCTTTGGAGTTACCTCCTAGGTCTTGTTCTCGGGTGCATCTTTAGTCGGTTAAGTTGCTGACTGCGCCACTGGTAGTGTATAACAACACTGTTTCCTCTCTTGTTCGTACGCATCATTTGCTCGGAGCTGGATGAAGGAATTCGACGCTGCCGTCGTCTCGTCGACACTTGGCCGTTCTAAACGCGATGCTCATTGGCCCGCATCGTCCCTGACCACTAATCCGCTGCTAACGGAAGGCCGACCTTTTGGGCCTTCGCGGAGATGGACTACCGCGGCTGGATTCCTTAGGAGCAACCCGCTTGGCGGCCCGGACCCTGGGACGGCTGGGTCATAAGCGCCTCAACCTCCGTGCACCGCCTTGTTTGTTGGTTCGTCCGTTCGGCCACCAGCATTTCTGCGCTTCCCCCGGGAGTCGCCCTTCACTTCAACCGTCCCAACTCACTCTATGATGCGTATAGGATACGCTCCTGCATTCCATTCTGTGATCACTGCTGAACCTTCTCTCTAGGGTATAATGTGTTTACTACTGGACCTGGCAGGCTTTTGTGCGCGTAAGCGGGTTCCGGGCTACGCCGGGGCTTCGCTTCGGTTGGTACCAGGGCCCGCACCAACGGTCTCGGCGCGCTCTCAGGAGAGGGATTGGATGGCTGTTGTAGGCTATTTTTATGGATACTAGTGCCTGGTTACCACGTATCGTGCTATGTGGTTAGTCGGATTCTACCTTGGCCGCAAGAGGCCGCAGCCGGCCGGGAAACGAGTGACGAGGGGCTCTGTGCGCAGGAAGAGCGGAACGGGACGCGCCAGGACGCGTGATAGAGCGGATGGCGCTGTGTCGGGCGCGCTAGGTGGGTGTTGTGCTGGCAGTGGATACTCTCAAGTAATGCGCGGGTAAGTTAGAGTGGCACAAGACAGCCTTCTGAGTGGGTTTGGTGGTTTCTGTTCCGATCCCTCAAGGGCTTTCCCTGCCAGGGTCGGACGCGCGACGGGCTTAAGAGTTTCGAGGTGGCTGGCCTTTGCTCACGTTTTATCCACCTGCTCATTGCAGCCGTGCTACAAAAATGAGGGAAATGGGACATCAAGGATCGGAACTCGGACCTTGTCAACTCGTACAGTCGGTTGCAGTTAGCAACGCTGGGTTATGTTGCGGAGGTCGAGAGAGAAGAGGTTAGTTTAAATAGACGTAGGGTGACTCATTGCTCACTTCGTTTTACATCTTCTATTTTGCCGTCTGTATAGCCTTTGTGTGTGTTGTGTGTGTGTCCTGCTGGGCGTCAAAAAGAAGTGTGAGATGTCAAGGAAAATATTATCCGTCACGCTCATTTTATCAACCAGTGGTCAGGGAGCATTAAACAATCCAAGCAGTTCGTGGACTGTTGGATACTGTGTTGGGTGATTAAGTCATTGAATTCAATTGCATTGCTTTTCCGGAGTAGAGTATGGGCATGAAACATCTGAAGTGTCTTTGTTTTTCGCTTGACTAAGAGGAACAGGGGCAGTATCTGTGCCGCATAGATATTTTGAGGGAGAGAGAGCGGCTGCCATGTATTGGCTCTTTATGATCTGTAGGAAGAGTGTAGTGCACCTGCAGTCTAGTTATGTTATAGGGGGAGCCTATGCATAGTCTTGTCTTCTGACTTATAATGGGGCATGCAGTATTGCTGCTTGTACAGTGGAGAGAATTGTCATGTGTCTGCTTATTGCTTGTAGGCGGAGAGCCTGGAGAGTCTTTGCGTGTTTCCGTGTTGGGTCAGTGGGAGAGCTGGCAGTTCTTTAATAGAGTCTGACATATATAGTGTGGGGGGAGACCATGGCAAAGTGCTTGATTTCTGACTATAGGGGAGACCCTAGTCCAAGTCCTTGGTGTGCTGAGATAAGTGAAGAACCTCGTATTCAGTCTTTTTCTGATCGTAAAGGTTGAGACCAGAAGATAGATAAGAATTCTGCACTAAGGGTTGTATCGACAGCCTAGCAGGTTTGCCGTTCCTGACTATAGGTGAGCGCACCTGAGTTTGCTTCCTTGATACTATGTGCGGAGAACTGCCAGTATAAGGCTTAATCCTGTCTATGGCTTGGAGACGTATGCAGTCTAGTAGCACTTATCGGCATGCATACTAGGAGGACGATCCTGCAGTCTTGTTTTCTTCTCTGATATAGGGGGAACGGTGCCAGTTTGTTCCTGATAAGGGAGACTGCCAGTCTGCTTCCTGACATGGGGAGCGTGCAGTCTTGGCTTCATGATATCGGGGGAGACGCTGGTCAGTCTTGCTTCCTGACTATAGGGGACGGTTTGGAGAACAAATTCTCCGCCTGATTAATCCTCAGGGAACTGTTGCTGATCAAGATAGAAATAGGATTTATAGAAACGACATGCCTTTGAATAGAGCAAGAAGTGTTTCCAACCCCGGTCCTCTAGTGTTTCCACCCGGTAGCTTAGTGTTTACCACCGGTTCTAGTGGGTTCCAACCGGTCCTTCCGGTGGTTCCAACACAGGTCTCAAGTTGTTTCCCAACCCCGGTCCTCTAGGTTTCCAGGTCCTATAGTGTTCAACCCGGTCCTCGTGTTTCCAACCCGGTGTGCGAGGTTTCCCACCGGCCCGGTCTCTGGTGTTTCCAACCGGTCGAGTGTTTTGTACAAACCCGGTTCGTGGTTTCAAATAATGTCAGATTAGTCATGGTTTCTATGTGCGGCGTTCATACCTGCATCATGACGATCTGGTTTGCTTGATGTTGGTAGAAGCAATAGATTCCTCACTGTAGAACTGCCATAGGAATCACTGATAGCCATGTTACTTATTGGTTGCGAAAGGCAGCTTCTGGCAAAACTGCTGTGACATCATCATTAACAGTCCTTTATCCTGGTCCTCCTTCTATGTTAACTTATTTAATCAACATTCTCAGATGTAATTACTAGTGTTAGACATTTTAGCATATGATAGAATTGTATACCCCACACCTCCCTTATATACTTCGTCTGTACATCTCCAACCCTCTCTCTGTTGGAATGTTGCAGACGTTGGTCCTGCTATTTGAGGTACATCCCCCATCTCTCGTACAGTCCCACTCTAAACTGGCTAGTTTTTGGAGATTTGTTGATTTTTTGGGGTCCATCAGTTTTTCTACTCTTTGTTGCTCTATAAACTGATAATCTTTTCAATTAGCTTGTTTCTTCCTCCTCTGGTGCGGGTGGTGTGGGAGATGGGGTGAGGCAGAGTAGGTGGGTGTTATATTTTATTAGGGGGAGTGAAAAACACACAACTGGCTGTTTGGGAGAGCATCTGGTACGTTGATATTTTTCTTATGGGAAGCAGCTAACAGTGTTAGCTGTAGTTATCCTATTAGTAGTTATCCTATAATAGTAGTTTATCTATACTAGTAGTTTCATAATAAACTAGTGGTTCGGATATAATAGTGTTATCATATAATATGGTTTAGCATATACTAGTAGTTCCACGGTTGTTATCTATAAGAGTAGCTATATATATCATTGGTTATCATATATATAGTGGTTATTATATTTGTGGTTAGCATATAACTAGTGGTTAGCCTATAACTAAGTGGTTGTATAACTGTGGTTTCCTTTACCTAGGGGTTAGCTTAACTAGTGTTAGCCTAGAATAGGGGTTAGCCTATAGCTAGGGTTATCCTGTGCTGTGGTTAGCTATAGCTAGGGGTTAGCCTAATAACTAGTGGTTAGCCTATAGCTAGTTAGCCTATAGTCGCGGGGTTTCTATCACTGGGGTTTAGCTATAAAACAGTGGGTTCCTTTACTAGTGGTTAGCTATAATAGTGGTTAGCCTATTCTAGGGGTTGCCTATATAGTGTTAGCGCTATAACAGCTGGCTAGCTATAATTAGTGGTTAGCTAATAGCTAGGGGTTAGCCTATAACTAGGGGTTAGTATATTAAGTGGTTAGCCTATGCTATGGGTTAGCCTTTAACTAGGTTATTTATATAGGGATTAGCTATACAGGGTTATCTTAACTGTGTGTTAGCCTTTAACTATGTGGTTAGCCTATAATTAGTGGTTAGCCTATCATTTAGTGGTTAGCTAATTAGGCTATGGGTCGCTATTGGGGTTAGCCTATAACTAGTGGTTAGCCTATACCATGTGGTTAGCCCTATAATTGTGGTTAGCTATAGCTATGTTAGCCTATACTAGGGTTAAGCCTATAACTAGTGTTAGCTATACTAGTGGTTAGCTATAACTAGGGGTATCGTATACCTAGTGGTTGGGCTATTAACTAGTTTGGTTTTATTCTCTAATAGGGATTTCCTCACTGGAATCTCGTGTTTGTTTATAACAAAAATGGGTGGTTTTAAGTGCTATAATGTGGTTAGACTACTATTAGCTATGGGGTTTTCTATACTAGGAGGTTTTATCTATAACTAGGGTTGCTATAACTAGGGGTTTCCTATACTGTGTGTTGCTTTAACTAGTGGTTGCTAAGTGGGAGTTTAGCCCTTTAACATAGAGAGTTAGCCTTTAAACTAAGGGTTAGCCTATAGTAGGGTTAGCATTCCTAAGGGTTGCCTGTCTAGGGGTTAAGCTGTATCTCGAGGGTTAGCAATGACTGTACTCGGGGGTTAGCCTGTAACTGGGCGTTAAGCATATATAATAGCCTGGGGTTAGTATAAACTCGGGGTTAGCTTATTCGGGGTTAGCCTGTAATCTACTGGGGTTAGCTGTATGTCCGTGGGTTTGGGCTGTAATCGGGGTTAGCTGTAATAGGGGTTTTAGCCTGTATTCGGGGTTGCCTGTAATGGGGTAGCTATATTGGGGTTTGTTAGACTGTAACTCGAGGTTTATGTCCTGTAAATTGCGGGTTGCTGTCTTGAACTCTGAGGTTAAGCTGTATTGGAGGTGGCCTGTTTGGGGTTAGCCAGAACTCCGGGTTACCTGGTAACTCCCGGGGTTTGCACACTTGTTAAATCGGGGTTAGACATGTAGCTCGGTAGGTTAGCTGTTTCGGGGTTAGCTGATCTATAAGGGGTTGCCTTTAAATCTATGGGTAGCCTGTACACTCGAGGTTAGCACTGTTAACTCGGGGTTGCTGAAACTCTGGTTGCCTGTAATTGAGGTTAACTGTAACGTCGGGGTTAGCCGAGAACTGGGGTTAGCCTGGTAAACTCGGGGTTGAGCATCGATGTAGCAATTCGGGGGTTAGCCTGTAACTCGGGGTTTAGCCTGTACTTAGGGGATTAGCCTATACTTGGGAGTTAGCTTGTAACTGAAGTTAGCACTTAATCGGGTTAGCTGAACTCTGGCTAGCGTATAGACTGGGTAACTTGTTATAGGGTTAGACAAAACTCGGTAGCTGTAACTCCGGCGGTTAGCTGAATCGAGGGTTAGCTGAACTCGGGGTTGCCTGTATACTTGGGTTAGCCTGTAACTCGGGTTGCCTTGTTACTCGAGGGTAGCCTGACTCATGGGGTATAGCCTGAATCAATGGTGCTGTATGGGTTAGCCTGTAACTCGGTGTGCGTGGTAGGCCTGTAACTGAGTAGCCATGAGGATTTGCCTGTAACGGATAGCCTGGTAACGGATTAGCTATAATTTGCGGTTAGCCTAGATACTCGAGGTTAGCCTGTACTCGGGGTTACGGTGATAACTCGGTAGGTTTAGTCAGCCATATAATGCGGGTTGGCATATCGAAATAGGTTAGCTCTGTAACTGGGTTGAGCCTTAACGGAGTTAGACCTGAACTCGGATGCTGTAACGCTGTTCCGGGGGTAGCTACTCGGGTGGTAACTCAGCCTGTACCTCGGGTTGAGCCCTGTAAACTAAGGGTTATCCCAACTTCCCTATGGTAGTATAACATGTATTTCTGCGTTAGAGTAGGTAAATACACTATCAAGTCGCCGTGCCCAATCCTATGTTTCTTAGAAGAATAGGCAAGACTTGCTAAATAAAAGTATGTTTATTGGCTGATGAACGTATTCGGGTCTTTTTTTGGATTGTGTGTTCTTAGGGCATGTGAGCCAAATGTTCAGAATCAAACGACTAGGATGGGCAATGATAATTCATCAGTATCTATTTGGCAGAATTAAAGATCCCAGCAGTATAAATGTATTTTCTGTGTCGAGTAGTAGTAAATTACAGATGCCAGTCGCATGGCCATCCTCACTTGTCTCCACAGGGTTGCTCTTATAAATGGTGGCTCGGCTAGGCTGTGTGTGTTTCATGTGCATGTGACTTATAAAATGATTGTCATGTTGTATTGATACATGAATATGTCTCATATGGTTATTGACCACATCTGTTATTCTCCTTCGAACACAAACCTCCTTCCACGCACACACACACACACAACACTTACCTACGTAATCCATGGGCAGGCAGACATTTGTCGGTCTGGCTGAGGACGCATTGTTCTGGTCTCGATCTCCATGTCATATTGAAGTACAGTCTAACCATTTAACAAAATTACTTCGTGGACGCTGCAATAAACTGGAGAGCACTGGAGCTGATTTAGGGGGGCTGTCTGGGGACTTAAATATTACATTGCTTCCTCTTCTTCTTTTCCTTCCTTTCGTTTTTACACGAGGATTGTTAAAAACGGAGGAGCGAGCATGATAGTAGAAGAGATGAAAGGAGAGGAGTGGAA
>NW_019943379.1:84628-86792 GCF_002910315.2 Salvelinus sp. IW2-2015 | reverse complement strand
TCCGTCTCTCCCTCTCCCTCCGTCTCTCTCTCTCCTCCGTCTCTCTCTCTCCCTCCGTCTCTCTCTTCCCCTCCGTCTCTCTCTCTCTCTCCCTCCGTCTCTCCCTCCGTCTCTCTCTCTCCCTCTCTCTCTCCCGTCTCTCCCTCCGTCTCTCTCTCCCTCCGTCTCTCGCTGTCTAGTTCACTTTGTCTTGGCTTCCCCTGGACAAACTAACATACTTTTTTTTTTAATCTTCATGTCAGATTAAAGAAGTGACAACTAGGAATTTTCATGAGAAAATCAAATAATGATCCATCAAAATTGTAGCTGATGAACTAAACAGGTAAAAATAAAGTTAGAGCAATATGTACTTATTTTCCTGCTTTTTGATGTCATCGTCTCCAGCATTCTTTGAGATGTAATAGATCATCCCAATCAAGAATAGACTATTATACAGGAGAGCATAACTACAGTACACACACCAACTTGCTATAACAAGATTGTATGCACACAAAGACACACGCACACACACCACACACACACACACACACACACACAACTCGGAGAGACAGACAGAGGGAGATGGAGGGAGAGAGAGAGATAACAGAAAGAGAGGAGGTTTAGCCTGATGATGAATGCTGAATAAAACCCAGTCAGTAGATTGTCATTAGAATTGTTTTGTGTGTGTGTGTGCGTGCGTGCGTGCGTGCGCGCGTGCGTGCGTGCGTGCACCCTCTGATAGATGAAGCAGCCTCTATTCTGGTAGATTTATGTAGCCCTGTGAAGCCGCTCTCTGTCCAAGACCAWTGGCCGCTCAAATTAGCCATGATTAAACACTTCTGTGTGGCTCTGTTAATAACACTGATCAGAGCTGAAACACCGCCCTGCCTTACATCCAGGATGTGGGATAGTTTTATAGCCTGGATAATCAAAATAATTATCCTTTTTATGGTTTTAGGAAGACATCTCTCAACACTGCAGGAGCCCTCCAATACCACTCAGTATGCACACACACAGGGGGGGGCCCACAGGGGCCAGCCAGTCGCTTGAATCCGCTGTGTTAATTAAGCAACTGGATGCGGTTTGGGTATCAGTGAAGCATGGAGGCCATTTTGAAAGGCGGCTATTCCGGGGGTAATGTAACTCAGACTGGATTTGGCCCATAATGGTCTTCCATTAATCCTGTGAGAGAAGCTTTACCTGTGACAGTGGACCATTTTCATTCAGGTGGAGAGGGTTGTGGCAGCCATCTTACAATGGGAAGAGAATCTCATATATTCAATAATTTATCCATTATTTTATTGATTATAACACGTGAATGAAAGTAGATTCTCTATTTAAGCAACAATTAGTAATTTAGCAGACGCTCTTATCCAGAGTGAATACGTTTTCATATTTTTTTTTCATACAATAAGGCACTAGGGGGGCGCAACACAGAGTGCCTGGATGCAGCCCTTAGCCGTGGTATATTGGCCATACAGTATACCATAAACCTCAGAGGTGCCTTATTGGTGTTATAAACTGGTTACCAATGTCATTAGAAGAGTAAAAATTATTGTTTTGTCATACCCATGGTATACGATTTGATATACCACGGCTTTCAGCCAATCAGCATTCACCACCCAGTTTATAATTGTAGTTAATATCTGAAAAGGAAAGGAATATCTATAGCTTCATTAAGGTGTGAGTTTTACAGAGAGGTGAAAGGGTTAAGTTTTACAGAGGTATGAGGAGGTGAGTTTTACATACAGGTGAGGGGGTGAGTTTTACAGAGGTGAGTTTTTCAGAGGTGTTTTACATTTTTTATTTAACTTTTATTTAACTAGGCAAGTCAGTTAAGAACAAATTCTTATTTACAATGACGGCCTACTCCGGCCAAACCGTCCCCTAACTCGGACGAYGCTGGGCCAATTGTGTGCCGCCCTATGGGACAATCACGGCCGGTTGTGATACAGCCTGGATTTGAACCAGGGTGTCTGTAGTGACGCACCAAACAATGAGATGCAGTGCCTTAGACCGCTGTGCCACTCGGGAGCCCCCAGGAGGTGTGACTTAGTGAGCTTTACAAGGGGGTGAGTCTTACAGAGGGGTGAGTTAGTTTTACAGAGGGTTGTGGGGATTGGTGAGTTTTACTGGGGGGTAAGGGGGTGAGTATTACAGAGAGGTGAGGGTGTGAGTTTTACAG
>NW_019943379.1:71147-73762 GCF_002910315.2 Salvelinus sp. IW2-2015 | reverse complement strand
CTCACAGACACACACACACAACACACACACAACACACCACAAGCAACACAGGCCACACACACACACACCCACACACACACACACACACACACACACACACACACACACACACACACACACAAACCACACACACACCATTGCCCTGTGGGAAATGGATTAGAATTCTCCAAGGTGTGTCAATGCTATGACAACCTGGCTGCACAGAGCATAGTCTTCACACACTGGAGTGATTTCATAATGATGCCTTGGTTACACATACAATGCTCAGCCCACACACACAGCCACACACACAGCCACAATGCATGCTGGGGATAAACATTGTTGCTGGCCTAACTACAGCTCCGTACGCTACCTAATATGGCTACAATTAGATCAGCTGGAAATCCTATATGGCTACAATTAGATCAGGTGACTTCACAGAACGCTGAAGATCTTTATTTCACTATACATATCCACTTATTTTCCATAGCTACATTTAGGCTCTTGATCTGAAATGATTATAGTCAGTGTTAGCAAAAGGACAATAGTTCCACCTTGCCTCTGATAG
Organism: Salvelinus sp. IW2-2015; assembly: GCF_002910315.2. Taxonomy (NCBI): domain Eukaryota; kingdom Metazoa; phylum Chordata; class Actinopteri; order Salmoniformes; family Salmonidae; genus Salvelinus; species Salvelinus sp. IW2-2015. The sequence goes on along the minus strand of NW_019943379.1, from coordinate 73,215 downwards.
GCCGGGTTGAGCTTGTGGGGAAGAGGCTAGGGGTCCATTCGGAATAAGCATATCGCCTGTTTCCCTCGCCCTAAACGATAGTATCAGCTCACCTCCGTTCCGGCCCCGTCTCACCTGAAGAACATAAACTACTCCATAAAGGACTCCCTTCCCCTTCATGTTCATCCACTGACTTCCTGTAGTCCGATCTGTTTGCAGCAAATAGTTCATTATAACAGGCAGGAGTACACAATTGTTTTATTTAAAGTTTTGTATTGGGTGTATCTACCTACAGGCAGTGCCTTCGGAAAGTATTCGGACCCCTTGACTTTTTTCCACATTTTGTTACGTTACAGCCTTATTCTAAATTGGATTAAATAAAAAAAAATCCTCAGCAATCTACACACAATAACCCCATAATGACATAGCGAAAACAGGTTTTTAGAGACTCGAAATTGACTCAGGTGCATCCTGTTTCCATTGATCATCCTTGAGATGTTTTCTACAACTTGATTGGAGTCCACCTGTTGGTAAATTCTAGTGAATGGACATGATTTTGGAATGGCAACACACTGTCTATATAAGGTCCACAGAAGGGCCTTGGCTCAGGGTGGTGACCAAGAACCCGATGGTCACTCTGACAGAGCTGCCAGAGTTTCCTCTGTGGAGATGGGAGACACCATCTCTGCAGCATTCCACAATTAGGCCTTTATGGTAGAGTGGCCAGACTGAAGCCACTCCTCAGTAAAGGCACATGAGCCCGATTGGAGTTTGCCAAATGCCACCTAAAGACTCTAAGACCTATGAGATGATGAAAATACAGATTGAACTCTTTGGCCTGAATGCCAGAGCGTCACTTCAAGGGAACCTGGGCCAGCATCCCCTATGGTGAGCATGGATGGTGGCAGCATCATGCTGTGGGGATGTTTTTTATCAGCAGGGACTGGGAGACTAGTCAGGATCGAGGGAAAGATGAACGGAGCAAATACTAGAGCTCCTTGATGAAAACCTGCTTCAGAGTGCTCAGACCTCAGACTGGGGAGAATGTACATGTGATATTTCAGATTTAAATAAATTTTTTAATAAATTAGAAACATTTATAAAAAGTATGTTTTGGCTTTGTCATTATGGGGTATTGTGGTTTAACATTGGTTATTATTATTTTACTTATTTTAAATCAATTTTAAGAGTAGGCTGTAGACGTATCTCTTCTCAAAACAACAATTTGGCCTGAATGCCAAGCGTCACTTCAAGGGGAAACCTGGCACCATCCCTATGGTGAAGCATGGTGGTGGCAGCATCATGCTGTGGGGATGTTTTTTATCAGCAGGGACTGGGAGACTAGTCAGGATCGAGGGAAAGATGAACGGAGSAAAATACGTAGAGATCCTTGATGAAAACCTGCTTCAGAGTGCTCAGGACCTCAGACTGGGGAGAATGTACATGTGATATTTCAGATTTTAATAMWTTTTTAATAAATTAGAAAACATTTATAAAAGTATGTTTTGGCTTTGTCATTATGGGGTATTGTGTTTACATTGGTTATTATTATTTACTTATTTTTAAATCAATTTTAGAGTAAGGCTGTAACGTAACAAATTGTGGAAAAAGTCAAGGGGTCTGAATACTATCCGAAGGCAGTGTACCTCCATAGTTTTGTTTTGTTTTTTACACTCTGCCTGCAAACACGCTGGATGCTTCAGAATACATTGGAAAGATTGAACTATTCAATGATGAGAGATATACTACCCWTCAAAGGTTTGGGATCACTTACAAATGTCCTTGTTTTTGAAAGAAAAGCTCATTTTTTGTCCATTAAAATAACGCCAAATTGAACAGAAATACAGTGTAGACATTGTTAATGTTGTAAATGACTATTGTAGCTGGAAACTGAAGATTTTTTATGGAATATCTAYATAGGCGTACAGAGGCCCATTATCAGCAACCATCACTCCTGTGTTCCAATAGCAGGTTGTGTTAGCTAATCCAAGTTTAATATTTTAAAAGGCAAATTGATCATTAGAAAACCCTTTTGCAATTATKTTAGCACAGCTGAAAACTGTTGTTCTGATTAAAGAAGCAATAAAAC
>NW_019943379.1:62704-70614 GCF_002910315.2 Salvelinus sp. IW2-2015 | reverse complement strand
CACAAACCTGAGCGCCAGGCGACAAGCTACAATGTAGACAGTGTCGTAGGTTACCCGCACAACACCAGTCACTCAACGTCAACAGTCGAAGAGGCGGACTCCGGGGTATGCTGCCTGTCTAGGACCTGAGTTCCTCTGTCCCAGTGTCTGTGTCCATTTTTCCCATACTTATCTTTGATTTTTAACTTGCGCCAGTCTGAGATATGGCTTTTTCTTTGCAACTCGAATTGCTGCAAAGAAACCACTACTAAAGGACACCAATAATAAGAAGAGACTTGCTTGGGCCAAGATGCACAATCAATGGACATTGACAATCTGTCCTTGTTCAAAGTTGAGTTTGCTGGTTCCAACTGCTGTGTCTTTGTGAGACGCAGAGTAGATGAACGGATGATCTCCTCATGTGTGGTTCCCACCATGAAGCATGGAGGAGGAGGTGTGATGGTGTAGGGGTGCTTTGCTGGTGACACTGTCAGGGATTTATTTAGAATTCAAGGCACACTTTACCAGCATGGCTACCACAGCATTATGCAGCGAAACGCCATCCCATCTGGTTTGCACTTAGTGGGACTATAATTTGTTTTTCAACAGGACAATGACACAAAACACACTTACAGGCTATGCATTTAGACCAAGAAGGAGAGTGATTGAGTGCTACATCAGATGACCTGGTCTTCACAATCACCCGCMCTCAACCCACTTGAGATGGTTTGGGATGAGTTGGACCGCAGAGTGAAGGAAAAGCCGCTAACAAGTGCTCAGCATATGTGGGAACTCCTTCAAGACTGTTGGAAAAGCATTCCAAGTGAGAGAATGCCAAGAGTGTGTAAAGCTGTCATCAAGGCATAGGGTAGTGTCGTATCTTTGGCATCATTAAAGATGAAGACTGTTATTTTATCAAATCAATTCTCTGTAATTATTATTATGTGATTAAACTAATCATGTACATTTAATTAACTAGGAAGTTGGAGCACCACGGAAAATCTTCAGATTACAACGTTATAATTTTCCAAATATAACTATTCCGATATTTTAATATCTGATCAATTAGTCTTCATCTGTGTATTAATTATTCTTTACCTCACGTCAGTCTCATCTGAACGTCGTAAATTGTTGGTTATCTGCACAAACCCAGYGTTTACTATAAATCATCCATACACCAATTGGCTTTATCATTTATTTACTAACTAACTAAGTAATCACAGAAATGCATAAACTAACAATGATAGGGAAGATTCCCTAGTGGGCTAAACCGATATGACTGCTTGGTGGACAAAGGGAAGGGGGTGTGGACTGAGAAAGAGCGGGAAAGACAAAATTGATTTATTACGCAGTCTATAATTATATACATTGAAATTCTAATCCTTTGCACATGAACGGCCGCTCATTCAAGAATAATTGCAAGTACATATTTACGGTGTATGTCATTGTTGTCTTCTCTGTTGGAATCCGGTCCGTCTGCTGGAGAGTTAATCCGAGTCTCTCTTTCCCYGAAGATCAAAGTMTTTCGTGGTAGAATAGATACTTCAGAGTACCATTCAGAAATGTTCTCATAGAATAGATGTTTCGGTGGTTGTCGGTATTCGCATCCCAGGTTTACATAATTTCTAGCTGCAGACTAGTAATTAGTATGTAAGATTTGCTCTTATTCTGTAGGGATCAATAGTCTCAGAGTTTAACCATTTCCAATGCTACACGTGGTATGGTTAGGAATTCATCAACCATTGCAACCTTAGCTTACACTGAGTTGTTTGTGGTCTTAACTATTCGCAATCACAGCTCACACTGTGGGTTTGATTAGTCTGAAGAGGATTTTCTTAGGAGGGTTTTTTATTTGTAACAGTAGAAGAGGGCGGTTCCATGACACCAGATYATGTCTGTGCTCACGGGGGCGTGGCCACTGACTAGTTAAACTTTACAGGGAATACAATTCTCTCAAAATTAAAGGTTAACATCAAATTTCACAAATAGTTTCATCTTTACTCATTTATTTTATACAACAATTAGATGCAAACACCATAATTGAGAAATGTACACATTCCGAGATATAGTTATGCATGTTTCCTGTCCTTCGCGAGGTCACCAAATTAAACACACTCAACATAACTGTCCCTTAGGTGTCTACGGACCCTTCCCACATTCTCACAGTGGACAYATAGTTTCATTTTCTCATTTTGGGGATTTAGGAGTTTGGCCACGTGAAATCCTTTGTTCACTCTGTGGTCTCTATGTCTGCATGAAAAGGGGGAGAGAGTCTCCGCCAGGAATTTACGACCTGAGATAACAGAACCTGGGTGTAGGAGAGAGGGGGAAGCCACGATCAAACCCAGAAAGGGCCATGTTATGACAATGGTTACTTTGAAGAATCTAAAATATATTTTGATTTAACATTTTTTTGTTACGACATGATTCCATATGTGTTATTTCATAGTTTTGATGTCTTCACTATTATTCTACAATGTAGAAAATAGTAAAAATAAAGAAAAACCCTTGAATGAGTAGGTGTGTTCAAACTTTTGACTGGTCTTGTATACCAACGGACCTTCCTTATGGCCTTATCAGAACCTCAAACTCACTATATTTGCAGATTAATACTACAATATCATTATACACGCACAGACAATCGGTTCAACAGGTACAGCAGGCTCTAGAAGTAGATTCTGGGAAAATATTAGAGGTGTCGGTTTATGCCTGGCAACAGAACTTTATTTGGAGTGCCAAGAAAAGACCATCATTTGAGAAAGGCCAACACAGCATTCGGCGATGCCAGATTTAAGCATTGCGGGAGTGCAAAATGAGGCAAGTGCCAGATACCACCATCTACTAGGGCTGCAGTTTAGGACAAACTCGCTTATCATGGAGTCGACCTCAGATAAACTCGATATCTACTAGTATTAGAAAATAGCTATGATCAGAAGGGATGTCGTCCGAGGAACATATTCTGATAAGCAAGAACCACGACCCAGGCATTATTTTGGATAGTTCAGGTTGAACTACTGTTCTTGTGTGTCTGGGGACAATGCATCAGCAAGTCAAATTAGGAGGCTGCCAGATAAACAGAACAAAGCGCAAGATTGTTTTAGAGGTGGAGATCATGGTTCATTCTGGTTTTAGTCATGTTCAATGCTCTGGGTGGTCATCAATCAACAAAGATCATTGAAAAAAACATGCTTATTTTATTTCACAATGTACACCATTTAAAATGGGCCAAACTCCATTCACAACAGTATTCAGTTTTGGTAAGAGGACAGGACAGTCAATACTAGGAATAGACTGTCCACCATCTTTGGTGTTATCCTGGCAGAAAAGAGAAATAGGCAATACAACATTTTGATTCAGAGCAATAAAGAAAGAAAATTGAATAATTTATCTGAGCAACCAGAACTTTTCAATATGATACATTCAAACAATAGTTTGTGCAGGACTATGCAGATGAAGAACCCATCCATCTTTCCATCCATCAGTTCTTTATCTGGTCAAGATATTAGTGTATCATGTCTGTTGTTTGTAACAGTGTGCTATATTTGAAAATGTGATTGTATTATAACGTTAAGGACTATTTGAAGAATAGTCCAAATGAGGAATAAAATAGATCCTAATAAAATAAACAAATACATTCCCTTATCCACCTTTCTCACCTTACTCCACCTTATATTTCACCTCATCCTGACCCCACCATTATCTCACCTTACCCCATTTATCTCACCTTACCAATCTTATCTCACCTTACCCCATCTTTATCTCACTGACCCCACTTTATCTCACCTTACCACATCTTATCTCACTACCTCACCTTACCCCATCTATCTTTATCTCACCTTACCCAATCTTATCTCACCTGATCCCCACCTTGATCTCACCTTACCCAATCTTATCTCACCTTACCCCATCTTATCTCACTGACCCCATTTATTTCACCTTACCACATCTTATCTCACCTTACCCCATCTTATCTCGCCTGACCCCACTTCATCTCACCTTACACATCTTATCTCACCTAACCTCCACTTACCCCATCTTATCTTATCTCACCTTACCCAATCTTATCTCACACTTACCCAATCTTATCTCACCTGACCCCACCTTATCTCACCTTACCCAATCTTATCTCACCTTACCCCATCTTATCTCACCTTACCCCAATCTTATCTCACCTTACCCCATCTTATCTTCACCTTACCCAATCTATCTCAACCTGACCCCACCTTATTTCACCATTACCCAATCTTATCTCACCTTACCACATTCTTATCTCACCTAACCTCACCTCACCCTTACCCCATCTTATCTCACCTTACCCAATCATATCTCACCTGACCCACCTTATCTCACCTTACCCCATCGTATCTCACCTTAACCCATCTTATCTCACTTACCCAATCATATTCACCTGACCCCACCTTATCTCACCTTACCCCATCGTATCTCACCTTACCCCATCTTATCTCACTTTACCCAATCTTATCTCACCTTGCCCCATTTTATCTCACCTAACCTCACCTTATCTCACCTTACCCCATCTTATCTCACCTAATCTCACCTTACCCCATCTTATCTCCACCTTACCCAATATTATCTCACCTGACCCCCTTATCTCACCTTACCCCACCTTATCTCACCTACCCCAATCTTATCTCACCTGACCCCACCTTATCTCACCTTACCACATCTTATCTCACCTAACCTCACCTTACCCAATATTATCTCACCTGACCCCACCTTATCTCACCTTACCCCCACCTTATCTCACCTTACCCCATCTTATCTCACCTGACCCCACCTTATCTCACCTTACCACCATTTTATCTCACCTTACCCAATCTTATCTCACCTGACCCCACCTTATCTCACCTTACCCCATCTTATCTCACCTTACCCCACCTTATCTCACCTGACCCCACTTTATCTCCACCTTACCCAATCTTATCTCACCTTACCACATCTTATCTCACCTAACCTCACCTTACCCCATCTTATCTTATCTCACCTTACCCAATCTTATCTCACCTGACCCCACCTTATCTCACCTTACCCCATCTTATCTCACCTTACCCACATCTTATCTCACCTGACCCCACCTTATTTCACCTTACCCAATCTTTTCTCACCTTACCACATCTTATCTCACCTAACCTAACCTCACCTTACCTCATCTTATTCCTACCTTACCCAATCGTATCTCACCTGACCCCACCTTATCTCACCTTACCCCATCGTATCTCACCTAACCCAATCTTATCTCACCTTACCCCACCTCAGCTTCACCTTACCCCACCTCAGCTCACCTTATCTCACCTTACGCCACCTTATTCTTCACGTTACCCCACCTCTCCTTACCCCACCTTCTTACCTCACTTTACCCCAACTCACCTAACCTCACCCCGCCCCACCTTATTCTCACTCAGCTCACCTTATCCACCTTTACCTTACCCTACCTTACCCCACCTCACCTTATCCCAACCATCTCAACTTTCCCCACCTTATCTCACCTTACCCCATCTTATCTCACCTTACCCCACCTCACCTCACCTTATCTCACCTTACCCCACCTTTATCTCACTGTACCCCACCTTATCTCACTTGTACCCCACCTTATCTCACTGTACCCCACCTTATCTTCACCTTATCCCACCTCACCTCACCTTATCTCACATGCCCCACCTTATCTCACTGTACCCCACCTCTCCTTACCCCACCTTATCTCACCTCACTTTACCCCAACTCACCTCACCTTACTCCACCTTACCCCACCTTACCTCACCCTGACCTTCACCTTGTCCCACTTTACCTCACCTTATCTCACCATGCCCCACCTTATCTCACCTTACCCCACCTTACCTCACCTTACTTTACCCTACCTTTACCCCCACCTCACCTCACCTTACTTTACCCTACCTTACCCCACCTTACCTCACTTACTTTACCCTACCTTACCCCACCTCACCTTACCCCACCCTCACCTCACCTTACTTTACCCTACCTTACCCCACCTTACCTCACCTTACTTTACCCTACCTTACCCCACCTCACCTTATCCCAACCACCTCACCTTACCCCACCGTATCTCGCCTTACCCCACCTTATCTCACCTTACCCCACCTTTAACTCACGTTATCTTACCTTACCCCACCTTATCTCACCTCACCTTATCTCACCTTATCTTACCCCACATTATCACACCTGCTAATACAACTAACCACTAGTGTCTGACCCAGCCAGACCCTTCCAAAGGTGTGTATGTGATTGTGTCTGTTCCCTACCCTTCCTAACTACCTGTTACTCACCATCTAGTCAACTCCTCTCTAATCTCTCAGTAAGAACCACTCACCTCCCAGTCTACACCTCCTCTAACTCTGGTGTCTTGCAGAACACAACCTCCTCTAACTTAGACCAGAGCCTCTCTGTCTCTCTGTCTCTCTATCTCTCTCTCTCTCTCTCTCTCTCTCTCTCTCTGCATATTTCAGTGTAATTTGAATCATTAGTGGAGTAAAGGAGTGTGATTCATCACCCATAAGCCTCCCAGCCTGCAGCTATGCTGAGGAACAACACATCACTAACCACTCTGTCACGGCACTGATATAATCCAATGAAGTCTTCATCTGAAATATGGATGCCGTCTGACAGAATCACCATAGTTTCATTAGTAACTATGCCTCGCTCAATTTATGACCTGTCAAAAGTTGTTTGTTAGCGCCATGCTTTTTCAGTCTTCGGCTGCTTTCAACACATGTATTCCCCCTATCCCACACAAACAGCCAATCATTTAGAACTCTGTGAACTCAACGTTTATTTTTCCCGAGCAGACAGTAAACAATTTCAAAGTAATTTCAGTCAACGTGAATCAATCTTTATCATTTCAGAGGGAAATTGGTTTTTGAGCAAGGGTCACACCAAAACCAAWATAAATGACATTCACAAAGTGAATTTAACCCTTTACACTGGAGGGAAATGGCCTCCATGGATCTTCAACTCTAAGTTGGTCTCTCCTAGTTGTGTCGTTGAGGAACTAGAGCAAGCACACTTGTAGTTGTTTTGTTTGGAACACATCCCTRCATCCCTACCATCACATTTACTGTTGTTGTTGTTTACGCAATCCAAAAACGGTCCATTATAAATCCCAATCTGGGTCAGCTCGGCATCATTTGACAGCTTGTTCTATTACCAACATAACTAGCGAAGTTATAAAATATGATCTTACAGTGTTCAGCTTTCACAAGGCAATTCAGGGAAACAGATAACTTTGGTGCCATAGAAAGGAGTCATGAGTGCATCCAGGTGTTTTCTTCACAGTCGACTAACAGGCTCATTGTGTTCAGAACAACCAGGGTATGAAGCCATGTCATCTTGTAACTGTACATCACACAGTGATCAGAAACGTTGACACTGGATATGACATGAGCTTTATGATATGGAAATGTGAAGTGCACATTTGGACTCATGGGTTTTTGGCTTGATTTCAAACACAAAAGCAGTATTTATCTCATCTTTCAAAATACATCAAGTCATTTAATTCACAGAATTTCCTCACTTTGATCAGTAAATTTTTTTGCAAAGTTTCCCAGTTACCAGGAGGGATGGTGCTCAAGTCAGAACGTCAGTCAGTATAAAACCCACACAGCACTGTGACGCACAGAGCCTGAGCTCTGACGTCATGTATAGAATTACTGTACAGCCGTTCAAATTTAGGTGCTTACTAGTGCCAAATCTGCCATTTTCAAACGTATACAGGTACGAGTGTATCACTTTAGCAGTGTTGTAGCCAACGTGATGTGAGAATTATAGCACAGTCTATCTGCTGTGAATCATCCAGGTGCTAATATTGGTGGAGGAACGGGTAGCTGAATATTGGTGGAGGAACGGGTAGCTGCATATTGGTGGAGGAACGGGTAGCCTGCATATTGGTATCTCTCTCC
>NW_019943379.1:48277-61290 GCF_002910315.2 Salvelinus sp. IW2-2015 | reverse complement strand
TGGTGGTGGAACGAGGTAGGCTGCATATTGGTGTGGGAACGGGTAGCTGCATATTGGTGGAGGAACGGGTAGCTGCATATTGGTGGAGAACGGGTAGCTGCATATTGGTGGTGGAACGGGTAGAATGAGTTTCTCCATTCCATGTAAAGGGTTTTGAGATTGAAAAAGCTAAACACACTATAAATTGTAAATGTTCTCCTCCAGACCCAGAGTAGGATGAAGCTCATAGCAGACAACTATGATGAAGAACATCTACACCCTCATCATCCTCACCATCCTCACCACCCCCACCTCGGAGGTACACCCGCTCACCCGGCACACCCTCACGCTCACCCACCACCGGACCCTGCAAGAGGACCACCCCACGCCAACCACAGAGCCCCAATGGACCAGGTTAGTACTCTCTCTTCTCTCTCTCTCTCTCTCTCTCTCTCTCTCTCTCTCTCTCTCTCTCTCTCACACACACTCACACTCACACACACACACCACACAGCTGAAAGATGTGATTAGACATTGATTTAGATGTGCTAGGTTCTGCTCCTCTCTCTTTGTCTGAGCTGACAGTAATACACATATCATCCTCAGAGGCAGCTACTTGTGGTCTGATCATCATCAAAGAAATCCCCTCTCTCTTCTCACCTCCATTCCTCCACCACTCCATCTCCATCCTTGCCAACTTACAGTCATTTAGATATGAGGCTGCCAGATAAGTATTTTTGATTTATGTGTGAGGTTAGTTTATACTCCCCCCTCATACAAAACTCTCTCTGAGTTTAGTGTCAATAACATCATCTCAGGATCATCTCCAACTTCCCTTAGGACACTCAAATTAGTCCCTGTTAGAAGAGAGCTCAATGGATACAGTGTCTTCCCGAAAGTATTCCTAACCCTTGACGTATTCCACATTTTGATATGTTACAGCCTGAATTCAAAATGGATTCAATATTTTTTTYCCAGCTATCTACACTCAATACCCCATAATGAAAAGTGAAAACAGKTTTTTTTKGAATTTTTGCAAATGTACATAAGTAAATGAGTCAATACATGTTAGAATCACCTTGATTACAGCTGTGAGTCTTTCAGGGTAAGTCTCTGAGAGCTTTGCACAATTGGATTGTACAATATTTGCACATTATTCTTATTCTGTCAAGTTGGTTGTTGATCATTGCTAGACAGCTATTTTCAAGTCTTGCCATAGATTTTCAAGCCGATTTAAGTCAAAAATGGAACCAGGCCACTCAGGAACATTCAATGTCATCTTGGTAAGCAACTCCAGTGTATATTTTGGCCTTGTGTTTTAGGTTAAGGTTTTGTCTCCCAGTGTCTGTTGGAAAGTAGACTGAACAAGTTTTTCCTCTAGGATTTTGCCTGTGCTTAGCTCTATTCTGTCTTTTTATCCTAAAAAACTCCCTAGTTCATGACGATGGCAAGCATACTCATAACAAGATGCAGCCACCACCAYGCTTGAAAATATTAAGTGATACTCAGTGACTTGTTGTGTTGTTTACGACCCAAATATAACACTTAAAGTTCATTTCTATGCCACATATTTTTGCAGTTTTACTTGAGTGCCTTATTGCAAACAGGATGCATGTTTTGGAATATTTGTATTCTGTACAGGCTTCCTTCTTTTCACTCTGTCATTTAGGTTAGTATTGTGGAGTAACTACAATGTTGTTGATCCATCCTCACTGTTCTCCTATCACCGCCATTAAACTCTGTATCTGTTTTAAAGTCACCATTGGCCTGKACCATGGACCTTCCTCTCCAGGAACTGAGTTAGGAAGGRCACCTCTATCTTTGTAGTGACTGTGTGTATTGATACACCATCCAAAGTGTAATTAATAACTTCACCATGCTCAAAGGGATATTCAATGTCTGTTTTTTGTATTTTTGTTAGTGTTAGATTTAGGGTTAGGAGGTAGTGTTAGTTTTAGGGTTAGGAGCTAGGTTCAGGGTTAGGGAAAATAGGATTTTGAATGGGACTGAATTGTATGTCCCCACAAGACTGTGTGTGTGTGTGTGTGTTGTAATATGTGTGTGTGTGTGTGTGTGTGTGTGTGTGTGTGTGTTTATATATGTGTGTGTCTGACAGAAGCAGCTTGGGGGCTATCAGGTGTGCTGTCTGGATAGTCTCCCATTGATAAGAGTGTCTCTGGCATTATATGTACTAAGAAATCATTTAAGGTGTACATTTTACATGGGAAGGTTTTACACCAGGCGGGCTGCAGCGTTCTGGATAACGTGCAGGGGTTTGATGGCACAAGCAGGGAGCCCAACCAACAGTTGCAGTAGTCCAGATGGGAGATGACAAGTGCCTGGATTAGAACCTGCGCCTTTTCCTCTGTGAAGTAGGGTCGTACTCTATGGATACTAGTCACTGCTTTGATGTTTGCAGAGAACGACAGGGTGTTTTCCAGGGTTACACCAAGGTTCTTTGTACTCTGGGASGGGGACACCATGGAGTTGTCAACCGTGATGTATAGGTCTTTGAGCAGGCAGGCCTTCCTTGGGAGGAAGAGCAGCACCATCTTGTCGAGGTTGAGCTTGGGGTGGTGGGCCAACATCCAAGCTGAGATATCTGGCAGGCACGCAGAAATYTGTGTCGCCACCTGGGTGWCAGAAGGGGGGAAGGAGAAAAGTAATTGAGTGTCATCCTCATAGCAATGATAGGAGAGACCATGTAAGGATATGATGTAGCCGAGTGACTTGGTGTATAGAGAGAAGAGGGCCTAGATCCAAGCCCTGGGGGACACCAGTAATGAGAGTACGTGGTGCAGAAACAGATCCTCCCCACGTCACCTGGTAGGAGCGGCCTGCCAGGTAGAATGCAATCCAATAGTGTGGAGAGACTGAGACGCCCAGCCCTGAGAGGGTTGAGAGGAGGATCTGATGGTTCACGGTGTCGAAGGCAGCAGATAAATCTAGGAGGATGAGAACAGAGGAGAGAGAGTCAGGAGGATAAAGGAAGGAAATAGTTTCCTAGGGTTAGAGGCAGAAGCTTGACATTTTGAGTGATAGAAAGCGGTTTTAGAAGCAGGTACAAAGGAAGAGAAGGTAGAGTGAGTGAAAGGATGATAGGTCCTCCTGAAGTTTAGTTTTCCTCGCTCAGCTGCTTGCAGCCCTGTTCTGTAAGTTCACAATGTGTCACTCAKCCACGGAGCGGGAGGGCCGAGCCGGCCAAGAGGAAAGGGGACAGTGCGAGTCATAGGATGCGGAAAGGGAGGAGAGTAAGGTCGAAGAGGCAGWATCAGTAGACAGGAAGAAGAAGGATTTAACAGATGATAGGATAGAAGAGTAGAGAGTAGTGGGAGAGAGAAGGCGAAGTCATGTGCCGTCACACTCTATCTGTGTAGGGGCTGAGTGGCTCGGGTTGGAGGAAAGAGAGACAGAAAAGTAAACAAAGTAGTGATCAGAGACACGGAGGGGGGTTGCAGTGTGATTAGTAGGAATACCTCTAGTAAAGATGAGTTCAAGCATATTGCCTGCCTTGTGAGTGGGAGCGGACTGGGAAAGGGTGAGGTCAAAGAGTGGAAAGAGAGAGTTGGAAAGAAATGAATCGAAGGCAGACATCGGGACGAAGAGCGGTGAGCCATCGTCAGGAAATGAGCTTATCAAGCTGTCAAGGTCATTGAGGAGCTCTCTAAGGTCACCTGGTGGGTGATAGATGACAATAATGTTAAGCTCGAGTGGACAAGTGACAGTGACAGCATGGATCTCAAATGAGGAGATGGACAGGTGAGAGAGAGAGGGAGAAAAGAGAATCTCCAGTTAGGAGAAATGACTAGACCTGTTCCACCACCGTGACGACCAGATGCTCTCGGACTATGAGAGAAAATGTAGTCAGATGAAGAGAGAGCAGCTGGAGTAGCAGGGTTTTCTGGGGTGATCCCATGTCTCTGTCAGGGCCAAAGTGTCAAGGGACTGAAGGGCAGCATAGGCTGAGATTAACTCTTGAGTTCATGACCGCACATCAGCAGTTCCAAATGCTGCCAGAGACCATGAATTCCACATGGGTTGTGCACGCAGGGTACACTAAATTAGAAGGATTGCATCCAAGGGGTGGGTAGCGTCTGCAAAGCCTACATGGAGAGGAGTGAACAGGTGTAGAAAACACACATACTTGCCAAAGCTACAAAAYAGCAAAATGAGATCATCTGAAAATAACTAGGTAAGATACTCAAGTGACAGAGTGGTGTGGAGCCTTCCTCTCTTTCCTTCCTTGATTAACTGCAGAAAAACTCAGCAGAACTGTCTTAGCTTTGCCACGAGACCGCCGCTGACACGACCCCCGCTGACACGACCCCCGCTTACACGACCCCCGCTTACACGACTGCCGCTGCGAAAACGGGAGACTGAAGTACTAATACTAATTGATAATACTAATTGATAATACTAATTGCAAAGATGAAGAGCACACATTCCGGTACAACAACAATCACAAATTGCCCTGCCCCTTGACCCTGGTTGATGTGAAAACAATCAGCTGTGGTGAGCAGTCAGCAGTTCACACATCAAGTAGGACAMTGGGAAGACAGGCAGCACTTAAAGTAGATGGCCCTAGTTAGCAAAAAGACAGTACTAGACAACAACAGATAAAGACTACAATTATACTTATCACTCCTGSAGTTATCAGGAGTCCTCTAGCTATAGAATAAAGTGCTGCCAAGGGTGTACCCAACACTTACAGTTTCCCCTAACCAACCACCACACACAACAATAGAGCAGTAAAACTGGCCTCTACTCCTCCTTTCATCTCCTTCACCTGCACTAATGTACGATATATTTGGCTTTCACCTATCCTTTGTTTTAAGACCACTAAAGGAGATRAGGAGAGGTTAGGGAGAAGGGAGGGAGGATAGGTAAGAGTGGAGAGGAAGCCACTTTAGTCTATTGGAATGCTTATACTGTAGAACACATGCACTATAGATAATCATCTTATCCCATTACCACCTGCTACTGACCTCTTCTATGTGTTTAATAATGTTAATAATTCATAATCTTATTGTTCTCTAATTCATGTGTGATTGGGGAAACTCCGCAAGACACTCCTCTGTGTGTGTCTGTGTGTGTGTGTCAAGGGGACTTCCAAATAGGAGTAGAGGTGCTGGAATCACACGCCTGTTCCCTCAGACAAGCACCATTGCATGTTTCAAGCATGCTGTTTAAACATGACCCAAGCTAACACACACTGGGATATCCCCACTCTTACACACACCACTTCTAATAGAAATATCTCTCACTCAATATGGCCTCCTGCACTATTTAATAGAGACATTGTTTATAGACCTGACACGCAGCATAGCGCGGTAGCAGGCTACAAGCAACTTCTCAGACACTTAAGTCAGAAAGAAAAAGGCCAGCAGTGAAACTATGAATACGACTGCTCGGAAATCTTGTTAAGCATGCAGAGAATAACAAAATAACTCATAAATCTGGGCCAAATGGCTGGAAATGCCCCCTTAAAATGGAATCTTTACATGTGTAAAAGGGATAGCACACTGTATGCAAAGTGAAATGGAAAGCTGAACGTAAAGCTATAGGCTGGAAAAAGTTTAAACTGTTGTTAGGGTTAAAGACAAGCTGAATAAATAGTAGACTATTGTTCTCTCTCTCTCTCGCTCCCCCTCTGCCTCACTCTCTCTCCCTCCCGCCACTCTGCCCACTCTCTCTCCTCCCTTCTCTCTCTCTCTCTCTCTCTCTCTCTCTCGTCTCTATCTCTCTCTCTCTCTCCTCTCCCCTTCTGCCTCCGCTCTCCTCTCTCTCGCTCCCTCTCTCTCGCTCACTCTCTCTCTCCCCCTCTGCACTCGCTCTGCTCTCTCTCTCCCTCTCTCTCTGCTACCTCCCACCTCTCTCCTCTCGTCTCGCCCTCTCTCTCCTCTCTCTCGCTCTCTCTCTCTCACTCTCTCTCTCTCTCCCCCTCTGCTCTCTCTCTCTCTTCTCTCTCTCTCCTCTCTCTCTCTCTCTCTCTCTCTCTCTCTCTCTCTCTCTCTCTCTCTCTCTCTCCCTCCCCCTCTTGCCTCGCTCTCCCTCTCTCTCTCTCTCCCTCTGTCTCTCTCTTCTCTCATCAGAAACTGCAAACACACTCGTTCCCGGCTGCATTGACAGAGGTCATCCCAATCAATTATCCTCATGTCTGACCTTTGACCTATAGTGGAAGTTCCGCAGAGGTCACCATAGGGTGTGTATGTGTGTGTGAGAGGTCAGATTAGGGTCCCTGAGATTAAACTGTTTTTCCTCCAAACACAGTGCCCCACTCGGCCTTTTATCTCTCTCTTTTATCTGAACGTGATTAATTACACTATTTTTCCTCACCACCTCTTCCTCCCATCACCCACTCCTCCTCTCCTTCTTCCCTTGTCTCTCCTCTTCTACTCCTCCTCTCCTCCACCTCACGTTTCCTTCTCCCCAACTTCTTCTTCCTTACCCCCCTCCTCCCTTATTTCTGTTTCTCCTCCTCCTCCTCCTCCTCCTCCTCCTCCTCCTCTTCTCCCATCCTCTGCTCCAACTTTCCTCCCTCCCTTCTGTTTTTCTTTTCTCTACTCCTCATAGCTGGGTGTCTGACCATGGCTAGCGGTGCAGTGTAGCACTCAGTCCAGAGGTGAGCTCGTTCCCGGCTGCTTTGACAGAGGTCATCCCAATCAATTTCCCTCATGTCTGACCTTTGACCTATAGTGGATGTTCCGCAGAAGCCACCATAGGGCTTGTGTGCGTTTGTATGCATTTGTGTGTGTGATTGATGATGAAGAGGGTCTGGTCAAACACCCCAGAGACACAATGCTTTCCAAGGCTGTCAGATGGAGAGATACACTCAGAGCCATTATAAACAAAAACACATACACAAACACACCTTTTTTCCATGACCAAACCATATCTCAGCTCTTGGGTCTCATTATTGCATCATTATTCATGTAGATAACAGACACCTTTATTTATCTTATCAGGCCATCCAAGTTGGCATCCACCACCTGTTTTCACCTAACCTGTTTTTACCTCACTTCAGTTTGACGGGCATGTTGTGTCCATGTTGTTCTGATTTAGCCACAGCTACAGCGCTGCCAGGGACTTGGCACCATGCCTCTGTAAGGAAATAGAGAACAGTCATAAAGTGTTTATCAGAGTTAGAATTACAAGGCCTCTCTCTGGTTGTTGTTCCTTATTCTCCCCCTCGACAGGCTGCCTGCTCTGTAAGAAGTAGCACATGGTATTTAGCCCTGACTGGCGTGGGGTGTGGTGGTGTGTGTTGTGTTGTGTGTGTGTTGTGTTGGTGTGTGTGTGTGTGTGTGTGTGTGTGTGGGTGTGGGTGTGTGTGTGGGTGTGGGTGTGTGTGGTTGCATGTGTGTGTGTTTAGCCTGGCTACGTTGGCGAAAGAGCTTGGCTGTGTTTATCCCGCTGTCACAGGCACTCACTGGGGATAGATGCTTCTAACTGATTGACCTTAGCATGCGGACGCAGACTGTAGCTGAAGATATTAGCATTTAGCATAGCATAGTCTAGCATATCCCTAGCCTTAGCCTAGCTTTAGCCGTAGCCTAGCCATGCTAGCAAAGCCATTGTATTGAGAGGGGAACAGTCATAACTCCTGACAGGTAATGCAGTTAAGGCAGGTGTGTCTGAAGGTGTGTCTGCGTGTCTCAAGACTTAATTATCCCACTGACCAAACTCAGGCATAGCTCTGGGAGCCAACACAAGTCTTCAGGTACCGGAGAAGTTCTCCCATCAAGTGAGCATGGCTGAACCAGCCCTACTACAGTACTCTGCTGCTGGCCTGCCTGTCTGCAAAGACGTCATGGTGTTTGTCTGTGTGTGTTAGCCTCACTGTTCCAGGGCTCTGTCTGGCTAGACTCAGGCCTGAGGAAACCTCTGTAAGATTCATTACTGCCTCCTGACTACATCACAAAGAGGAAAAAGTCTGTTGATATCATACAGTAAACACAGCTACAGCCTGGGTGAACAAGCTAAACATGCTAGCTTTGATTATAACTGGCTGTGAGACTTGCAGGGAGACACGGTACAACTAAGTATAGGAAAGCCTGACCTTTGGTATTCAGGTCTGGATTTTGCTGTGTTCTCCAGAAAATACACAGTACATGAAGAATGTTATGCAAATTGCATTTGACTGATTGATTTATTCTCTCCAACAGGACGATGAGGAGGGCATCTGGCATGACCGTCGCCATGGGAACTGAAGCTCCAATCATGAGAGGTGAGTGACTGCGATGTTCTTCCTTTCAACTTCTCTAGCATCACCCTCCTCTTTCATCATCTCCTCTCTTCATCACTCTCCTCTCTTCATCATACTCCTCTCTTCATCACCCTCCTCTCTTCATCACCCTCCTCTCTTCATCAACTCCTCTCTTCATCACACCCTCTCTCATCATTCCTCCTCTCTTCATCATCCTCCTCTCTTCATCATCCTCTCTTCATCATCCTCATCTCATCACCTCATCTCTTCATCATCCTCCTCTCTTCATCACCCTCCTCTCTTCATCATTCTCCTCTCTTCATCACCCTCCTCTCTTCATCATTCTCCTCTCTTCATCACCCTCCTCTCTTCATCATTATCCTCTTTCATCATCCTCCTCTCTTCATCATCTTCCTCTTCATCACCATCCTCTCTTCATCATTCTCCTCTCTTCATCATTCTCCTCTCTTCATCATCCTCCTCTCTTCATCATCCTCCTCTTCTATCCTCCCTCTCTTCTCATACTCCTCTCTTCATCATCCTCCTCTTCATCATCCTCCTCTCTTCATCATACTCCTCTCTTCATCACCTCCTCTCTTCATCATCCTCCTCTCTTCATCATCCTCTTCTTCTTCATCATCCTCCTCTCTTCATCATCCCTCTCTTCATCATCTCTCCTCTTTTCATCAATCTATCTGGGTTATCTGCCCCTGGGTTATCTGCCCCTGGGTTATCTGCCCCTGGGTTATCTGTGTGACTAACACAAATCAGGGGCATTGGGGACATTGAGGTGCATGGTGCCAAATCACAAGCTAGCTACAATTGAGATTCATAAGCACAGCACCTACTGATTGTATGTTTTGGTTGTGACCACAATTCCCACTTGATTGTTCTGCTCTGACTGCAATACCAGCAGCTCTTTTTATGGTCCCTCATGACTTTCAGAGGACTATAACCGTGTGTGTGCATGTGTGCGTGCATGTGTGCGTAGAAATGTGTGTCTGTGCTTGTTTTGTAGTGGTTGTCTGTAATGAAGTTTCTTTACAGCCCCTTGTGATTTTAGTGGTCCTAAATTGATGGAGTTGACATGAAGGTTTACTGTTCTGCAGCTATGTAGCGGCTGCGGTTGATGTACAGTGTATCTACTGAGCCTGCTGTATGTGTGTTACCTCGTGGTATTAAACCTAACTGCGTTCACCAGCCGACCAGACTAAAGTAGAGCTTTGAGGTGATAAAAACGACAGGAGTGAGAAAAACCAGAGATGGACAAGTTTCTCCCCCACTTCTCTCTCTCTCTTTCCTTTCTCTTGCTCTCTCTCTCTCTCCTCTCTCTCTCGCTTTCTTCTCTCTGTGTCTCTCTCTCTCTCTTTCCTCTCTCTGTCTCTCTCTCTCTCTTTCCTCTCTCTGTCTCTCTCTCTCTCCTCTCTCTCTCTCTCTCTCTCTCTCTCTCGATCTATCCCCTCTCTCTCTTTTCCAATCACACACATACAGGCCAGTAAAGTTTTACCGTGGTACTCCACCCTGGTGTGTGGGGTTGGTTAATTAGAAAGGTGCACAGCCCAGTCATGAAGATTTGTATTTTTAGCTGAAAAAGCATTAAGTAAAGAATGTCATAAAGGTTAATACCTTGTTACTCTTTTATATCAGAGCCCCCAAGAGACAAAAAAATACCTTGTTACTCTTTTATGTCAGAGCCCCCCATAGACCAAAAAAAAGACCTTGGCTTTATAATGGGATTGTGTGCATACCTGGTGTGTGTGTAAGGGTGTGTGTGTGCATACCTGGTGTGTGTGCATACCTGGTGTGTGTAGGGGTGTGTGTGTGTGTGCATACCTAGTGTGTGTGTGTTACTGTGGTGAAAACGGTGTGTAGGACCAGACTACATAATCCACTCCATGTGTTCAGAGAATGTGGCAGTGTCAAGATTCACCTAAAGAACTCTCTCCCTCCATCTTTCTCTCTTTCCCCTTCTCTCTCCCTCCACCTTTCTCTCTCTCCCCTTCTCTCTCCCTCCACCTTTCTCTCTCTCCCCTTCTCTCTCCCTCCACCTTTCTCTCTCTCCCCTTCTCTCCCTCCACCTTTCTCTCTCTCCCCTTCTCTCTCCCTCCACCTTTCTCTCTATCCCCTTCTCTCCCTCCACCTTTTTCTCTCACCCCTTCTCTCTCCCGCCATCTTCTCCCTCCCTTCTCCCATTCCTCTGCAGTATCCTCCCTTTCCCTGCTAGTGTGATCTGAAGAATAATCTATCGGTATGAACAGGAGCTATATTCACCAGTACAGTCTCTCCAATCAAGTATTAACTCAAAGTGTGTGTTTTTGTGTGTTTTTGACTGTGTATGCTCTCATAGTATCAGAAGCCTTCTACTATTCTCCTGATRCCACAGGTGGCCGGTGGCACCTTACTTGGGCTAATGGCTGGAACAGAATAAATGGAATGCTATCGAACACATCAAACACATGCTTTTCATGCCATTCTATTTACTCCATTCCAGCCWTTATTCTGAGCCGTCCTCCCCTCAGCAGCCTCCTGTGCYTGATACTCTCCCCCTTTCTTCYCCACTCTCCACTTTCTTCCCCTCTCTTCCTCTCTCCCAGTGCATCTTATCCCAGCCTAATAGAATAAGCCAGCCCCATTAGCCCTTGCGCTAGTTGTTATCAGTGGGACTCATCTATCCGCTGCTATTATTCTGGGGGTGCTAGGCGCGCAAGCGGCTAACGTTTATTAGCCTTTCTCTATGAGGGAACACATGGCAGCCATTTAGCAGTGTGTAGCTGTAGCGTAGTAAGGCAATGCCTAATCCTCATATCCTGTCTCAGAATGAGCCACCGTTAATATGAGAAAACAGAGATGACAGGACTGATAGACACAACACAACATTGTGTCCGTATGTATGGTGGTTGTGTGTGTTGGTGTGTGTGTGGTGGTGTGTGTTGGGTGTGTGTGTGTGTGTGTGTGTGTGGTGTTTGTTGTGTGTGGTGTGTGTTGTGTGTGTGTGTGGTGGTGTGGTGTGTTGTGTGGTGTTGTGTGTTTGTGTGTGTGTGTGGATGTGTTTTGTGTGTTGGTGTGTGGTGTGGTGTGTGTGTGTGTGTCTGGTGTGGTGTGGTGTGGATGTCTGTGTCCTGTCCGAGACTCTAATGGTGGTAAGGGTGCGTGGTTATGAGCGCGTGACTCGATGCAAAAAAACATTAATAGTGTAGGATATACAAGTTACTAAGAAGACTGATAACGAAAAAATATAAATAAAGGTACTGCAAGACAAAGTAAGGTCGAGGTATCAATTAAGATACTATAATTAGAATACTTGTCAACACACTGTCGGGGGTGCAGGCTGAACGCAAAGAATTCTAGCAGTCACACTTGCAATACACGATGAGAGACTGTTAATCAGTGGGCAGCTGTATGACTAACGAGGTTGGTTACTATCAATAAACAAAACCTTCAGGAAACGACTCAATTGGCAAACGATTGAGGGGAAGAACAAGAGCAGGCAAAATAAAAAGAGCTTGAACATGAACGGGGAGAAATACAGCCAAAGAACTGAAGCAGACCAACCAGCATGACAACCAGCAAACCACGGTTGCGAAGTTGGAGAAGAAGGAGAAGAACGACAGTGGAAAGAACTGAAGGAGGAACTAAGGGAGAATAACGGAAGGACGAGGAGCTACACAACCATCCCACCGTCAGATGAGATGACTGTCGCGCAAGTTGCAGAGGGGAGTGTAGACGAGTCCCCAGGAGCGGCGCAAGGCAACCCGTGGGGCGGGCAAGGAAAGCAGTAACAAGTGGAAAAACAGGAAAAGACCAGGCATACAGAAAGGCACAACACCGAAGTGGGCCGGAGGGCAACCCCACGCCCCGACCACAAGCGTGTGTGTGGACAACACGTAAATCCAGGGGAGGGTGGAGAGCGAGATGCAGTGGGGGGGGGCCAGGGGTGGCGCACAGCCCCGTGCCGTAGGGATGCCGACGTGTGACATCTAGGATGGTGCATGGCAGCAGACCCGGAGTGAAGAGGAGGCCCATGTGAGCACTGTCCGATGGGACGGGCCGCCCCAGAGGGGGGCGACACGGCGGACGGAAGAACCTCGTGGGGGCAGCTGGGGACGCAGGGCAGTGGCGAGAGGTAAAACAGACCAAACCTCGACCGCAGCCGGCGACACTCAGAACAAGTAGGAGATCAATCGCGCGCCACGTTAGCCAGGAGACGAGCCAGAGCTAAGCGCCTTCCCAGAGAACACCCAGGACTAACATACAGGTGCAGAAAGCCATGCGTCGCGGAAACAGCCAGCGGCGGCGCTTGCAGGACATGAAGAAAAGGACAAGGTGCAACAGAGAAAAACCCCGGGAAAAAAGGCAGCGGGGAGTGGGCAGGTAACGTACGCTACGCTCGGAGGGTATGAACAGCATAAGAATTCACTCAACCCTGGGTGTCACCTGACCCTGAACCGCACAAGCCAAGGGCGACGCAGGACCGGCCCAAGAGAATTGACGCGGCGTGAGAGGCATCAGCCAGGAATGCCCCCTTGTGTCAAAGCATACACGAAGGCCCTCAAGAACTGACGCGGACCTGTGAGCAACATACGGAAAACCACAAGCGGGGGCATGGATGGATGCGGAGAGCGTAACAAAGCAATGGAGGAAAACGCCAGGTAACACAGGCGAAATCAACACAGGACGGCAAAACAACGGGCTGGAAAACAGGACCACGGCCACTCCGCCTTGCGACCGACAAGGCCCTCCCCGCCTCCGCCCGCCCAGGCAAAGCAAACGAGCACGAACGACAGTGCTACGCCCGCGAGAGCAGAAACGCAAACAGAAAGGACCACCG
>NW_019943379.1:26690-47340 GCF_002910315.2 Salvelinus sp. IW2-2015 | reverse complement strand
CTTCATCATCCTCCTCTCTTCGATCATCTCTCCACATATCTCTTCAGTCATTCCTCCTCTCTTCTCACCTCCATCACTCTCTCTCATCACTTCATCATCCTTCTCCTCTCACCTCTCGTCTCATCACCTCTTTTCATCATCCTCCTCTCGCTTCAATCATCTCCCTCTTCATCATCTCCTCTCTTCATCATCTTCCTCTCTTCATCTCCTCCTCTCTTCGGAATCATCTATCGGGAGTGTTATCTGCCCCTGGGTTATCTGCCCCTGCGTTATCTGCCCCTGGTTATCGCCAGCTGGAGTGTATCTGTGGACTAACACAAATTGGGGCATTGGGAACATTGAGGTGCATGGTGCCAATTCAAACAAGCTAGCGGTACAAATGAATCATAAGCACAGCACCTTACTGTGATGTAGTTTATGTTGTGACCACAATTCCCACTTGATTGTTTCTGCTCTGACTGCCAATACCAGCAGCCTTTTATGTCCCTCATGACTTTCAGAGGACTATAACCGTGGTGTGCAGTGTGCGGCATGATGGCGTAGAAATGTGTGTCTTGCTTGTTTCTGAGTGAGTGTCTGTAATTGTAAGTTTCTTTATACAGCCCCTTGATATTTAGTGGTCCTAAATTGATGGAGTTGACATGAAGGATTCTACTGTTCTGCAGCTATGTAGCGGCTGCAGGGTTGATGTAACAGTCTGTATCTACGTGCCTGCTGTATGTGTGTTAACCTCGTGGTATTAATCCTAACTGCGTCCCAGCTCGACCAGACTAAGAAAGTAGAGCTTGTAGGTGATAAAACGACAGAGTGAGAAAAAACCGAGAGGACAAGTTCCCTCTCTTCTCTTTCCGTTCCTCTGGCATCCTTCTCCCTCCTCCTCCTCTTCGCTTCTCTCTCCGCTCTTCCTCTTCTCTCTCCCTCCTCTCTCTCCTTCCTCGCTCTTCTTCTCTCTCTCTTCTCCTCTCTCCCTCCTTCTCTCTAAACTCTCTCTCTCTCTTTTCTCTCCTCTCTCTCGTCCTTGCCTCTCTCTTCTCTCTCTCTACCCTGCTCTCTCTCTCTTGATCTATCCCCTCTCTCTCTTTTCCAATCACACACATACAGGCCAGTAAGTTTACCGTGTACTCCACCTGGTGGTTGTGGGTTGGTTAATTAGAAAAGGTGCACAAGCCAGTCATGAAGATTTGTATTTTTAGCTGAAAAGCATCTAAGTAAGCAATGTCTAAAAGGTAATACCTTGTACTCTTTAATCAGAGCCCCAAGAGACAAAAAAATCCTTGTTACTCTTTTATCAGAGCCCCCAAGGACCAAAAAAAGACCTATGGCTTTTCTATAATGGGATTGTGTGCATACCTGGTGTGTGTGTAAGGGTGTGTGTGTGACATTACCTGGGTGTGTGTGCCATACCTGGTGTGTGTAGGGTGTGTGTGTGTGTTGCACTACCTAGTGCATGTTTGTGTGTTACTGTGGTGAAAACGGTGTGTAGGACCAGCACACATAATCCACTCCATGTGTTCAGAGAATGTGGCAGTGTCAGATTCACCTAAAGAACTTCTCTCTCCCTCCATCCTTCTCTCTTTCCCCTTCTCTCTCCCTCCACCTTTTCTCTCTCTCCCCCCTTCTCTCTCCCCTCCACCTTTCTCTCTCTCCCCTTCTCTCCCTCCACCTCTTCTTCCTCTCCCCCTTTTCCCTCCCCCCACCTTTCTCTCTCTTCCCTTCTCTCTCCCTCCACCTTTCTCTCTCTCCCTCGCCCCTTCTCTCCCTTCCACCTTCTCTCTCTCCACTTCTCTCTCCCCCTCCCCTTCTCTCTCTCCCCTTCTCTCTCCCTCCACCTTCTCTCTCTCCCTTCTCTCCCCTCCACCTGTCTCTCTCCCTTCTCTCTTCCCTCCTACCTTCTCTCTCTCCCACTTCTCCTCCTCCACCTCTCTCTCCCTTCTCTCTCCTCTCTCCACCTCTCCCTCTGTCTCTCCCTCCTCTTCTCTCCCCACCCTTTCTCTCTCCCTCCACTTTCCTCCCCTTCTCTCCCACCTCCTCCTCTCTTTCTCCCCTTCTCTCCTCCCCTCACCTCTTCCTTCCTACCCCATTCTCCTCTCCCCTCCCTCCACCTTTTCTCTCTCTCCCCTTTCTCTCTCCCTTCTCACCTTTCTCTCCTCCCTGCTCTCTCTCTCCCGTCCACCCTCGTCCTTCCGTTTCTCTCCCTTTCTCTCTCCCTCCACCTTTCTCTCTCTCCCCTTCTCTCTCCCTCCACATTTCTTTCTCTCCACTTCTCTCTCCTCCACCTCTTCTCTCCTCCCCCTTCTCTCTCCCTCCACCTCTCTCTCTCAACTTCTCTCCTCCCTCCACCTTCTCTCTCCCCTTCTCTCCCTCCACCTTTCTCTCTCTCCCCTTCTCTCTCCCTCCACCTTTCTCTCTCTCCCCTCTCCTCCCTCCACCTTTCTCTCTCCCCTTCTCTCCCTCCACCTTCTCTCTCTCCCCTTCTCTCTCCCTCCACCTTGCCTCCTCTCCCTTCTCTCTCCCTCCACCTTCTCTCTCACCTTCTCTTCCTCCATCTTTCACCTCCCCTTCTCTCTCCCCTCCACCCTTTCTCTCTCTCCCTCTCTCCCTTCCACGCTCTTCCTCTCCCTCCCCCTCCTCCTTCTCTCTCTCCCTCCACTCTCTTCTCTCCCTCCCCTCCCCATTTTGCATCTCTCATCCATCACCTTCCTCTCCTCTCCTTCTCCCCCACACCTTTCTCTCTCTCCCCTTCTCCTCCCTCACCTCTCTTTCTCTCCCCCTTCTCTCCCTCCACCTTTCTCTCTCTCTCCCCTTCTCTCTCCTCCACCTTTCTCTCTCTCAACTTCTCTCTCCCTCCACCTTCTCTCTCCCCTTCTCTCCCTCCACCTTTCTCTCTCTCCCCTTCTCTCTCCCTCCCACCCTTTCTCTCTCTCCCCTTCTCTCTCCCTCCACCTTTCTCTCTCCCCTTCTTCTCCCGCCACCTTTCTCTCTCTCCCTTCTCTCTCCCTCCACCTGTTTCTCTCTCCCCTTCTCTCTCCCTCACCTTTCTCTCTCACCTTCTCTTCCTCCATCTTTCTCACTCTCCCCTTCTCTCTCCCTCCACCTTTCTCTCTCTCCCCTTCTCTCTCCCTCCACCTTTCTCTCTCTCCCTCCACCTTTCTCCTCTCCCTCCACCTTTCTCTCTCTCCCTCCACTTTTCTCTCTCTCCATCCACCTTTCTCTCTCTCTCCTCTCTCCCTACACCTTTCTCTCTCTCCCCTTCCTCTCCCTCCACCTTTCTCTCTCTCCCCTTCTCTCCCTCCACCTTCTCTCTCTCTCCCCTTCTCTCTCCCTCCACCTTCTCTCTATCCCCTTCTCTCCTCCACCTTTTTCTCTTCACCCCTTCTCTCTCCCGCCATCTTCTCCTCCCTTCTCCCATTCCTCTGCAGTATCCTCCCTTTCCCTGCTAGTGTGATCTGAAGAATAATCTATCGGTATATGAACAGGAGCTATATTCACCAGTACAGTCTCTCCAATCAAGTATTAACTCAAAGTGTGTGTTTGGTGTGTTTTTGACTGTGTATGCCTCATAGTATCAGAAGCCTTCTACTATTCTCCTGATGCCACAGGTGGCCGGTGGCACCTTACTTGGGCTAATGGCTGGAAACAGAATAAATGAATGCTATCGAACACATCAAACACATGCTTTCATGCCATTCTATTTACTCCATTCCAGCCTTATTCTGACCGTCCTCCCCTCAGCAGCCTCCTGTGCCTGATACTCTCCCCCTTTCTTCTCCACTCTCCACTTTCTTCCCCTCTCTTCCTTCTCTCCCAGTGCATCTTATCCCAGCCTAATAGAATAAGCCAGCCCCATTAGCCCTTAGCGCTAGTTGTTATCAGTGGGACTCATCTATCCGCTTGCTATTATTCTGGGGGGTGCTAGGCGCGCAAGCGGCTAACGTTTATTAGCCTTTCTCATGAGGGAACACATGGCAGCCATTTAGCAGTGTTGTAGCTGTAGCGTAGTAAGGCAATGCCTAATCCTCATATCCTGTCTCAGAATGAGCCACCGTTAATATGAGAAAACAGAGATGACAGGACTGTGATAGACACAACGTGTGTCCGTGTATGTGTGTGTGTGTGGTGTGTGTGTGTGTGTGTGTGTGGGTGTGTGTGTGTGTGTGTGTGTGTGTGTTGTGTGTGTGTGTGTGTGTGGTGTGTGTGTGTGTGTGTGTGGTGTGTGTGTGTGTGTTGTTGTGTGTTGTGTGTGTGTTTGTGTGTGTGTGTGTGGTGCGGGTGTGGTGTGCTGTGTGAGTGTTGGTGGGTTGTCTGTGTATCCTGCCCGTGACTCTGATTGGTGGTTAAGGGTTCTGTGTATCCAGGCGTTGACTCTGATGCAAAAAAACATAATATTTTTATATATTACAAGTATACTAAAGTATACTTATATACTAAAAATATAAATAATGTACTTCAAATACGAAATGTAATGTTCTATTATTTCATAAGTATACTATAATTATAATTTWCTTCAACACACTTMGTTTTTTCAGTCTTTTAGTATACTCTAAATATGCTATCATCACACTTCAATACACTTATTAGAGTGTACTTTATATTCATTGTTTTTCAGTCTTTTATTATACTACTGTATGTGTTTACTATCATTAAACTTAAACACACTCATTAAAACTGTACTTCAATTTCAAACGATTTAATTGTAAATTAGTACATGTATATTCATTCAAAATAAAGAATGATTGTGCTGAGACATTGAACTTTTTTTGTGTGTTATTAAATACAGMCGGAAATAACGTGGATATCAGAGCGGCGGTAACCAGCATTACAACCAGGAATACCACTTTTCTGAATTGGAGGAATTGAATTGGAGGAATAACTGAATTGGAGGAATAACTGAATTGGAGGAATAACTGAATTGGAGGAATAACTGAATTGTTATTCGGAGGAGGCGTACACACCATCCACCGTTTCAGATTATATTACTCGCTCAAGTTCAGTATTTGTATTTATTAYGGATCCCCATTAGCTGCTGCCAAGGCAGACCCTGGGGTCTGGCAGAATTAAGGCAGTTATACAATTTTAAAAACAGTAAAATACATTMATTACAGAATTCACAACACAGTAAGTGTGTGCCTGAGGGCACCCTACTCCCCTACCACATATCTACAACACTAAATCCATGTGTATGTGTGTGTATAGTGCGGATGTTATCATGTGTGTGTGTGTGTCTGTGCTTATGTTTGTGTTGCTTCACAGTCCCCGTTGTTCCGTAAGGTGTATTTTTACCTGCTTTTTACATCTGATTCTACTGCTTGCATCAGTTACCTGATGTGGAATAGAGTTCCATGTAGTCATGGCTCTATGTAGTACTGTGCGCGTCCCATAGTGTGTTCTGAACTTGGGGACTGTGAAGAGACCTCTGGTGGCATGTCTTGTGGGGTACGCATGGGTGTCCGAGCTGTGTGCTAGTATTTTAAACAGACAACTCGGTACCTTCAGCTTGTCAACACCTCTTATGAAAACAAGTACTGATGATGTCAATCTCTCTTCCACTTTGAGCCATGTAGACGAGCTCAGGGCGATGATCTCCTTCCAGAGAGACATCAGGGGACTGTAACATACTATGTTTCATGGAATCATTGCTCTCTGGGGATATACAGCCAGCTGGGTTCTCAGTACATCGAGCAGACAGGAATAAAGAACTCTCCGGGAAGAAGAAAGGCAGGCGTGTATGTTTCATGATGAACTACTCATGGTGTGATTGTGATAACATAAAGAAACTCAAGCCCTTTTGTTCACCTGACCTGTAATACCTCACAATCAAATGGCGACCAATTACCTCCCAAGAGAATTCTCTTCGGTTATAGTCACAGCCATGAATATTCCCCCTCAAGCCGATACCACGAAGGCCCTCAAGGAAYTACTCTGGACTTTATGCAAACTGAAAACCACATATCTTGGTGCATTTATTGTAGCTGGRGATTTTAACAAAGCAAATTTGAGGAAAACGCTACCGAAGTTCTATCAACACATTGACTGCAGCACTCGTTCTGGTAAAACACTTGACCACTGCTACTCCCCCTTTCGAGATGCCTACAAGGCCCTCCCCGCCCTCCCTTCGGCAAATCAGATCACGACTACATTTTGCTACTCCCTTCCTATAGGCAGAAACTCAAACAGGAAGTACCCGTTCTAAGGTCTATTCAATGCTGGTCTGACTAATYGGAAWCGATGGTTCAAGATTGTTTTGATCACACGGACTGGGATATGTTCCCTGTAGCCTCTGAGAATAACATTGACATATACACRGATATGGTGACTGAGTTCATCAGGAAGTGTATGGGGGATGTTGCTTCCAAGGTGAATATTAAAACTTACCCAAACCAGAGACCGTGGATAGATGGCAGCATTTGAGCATAACTGAAAGTGTGAACCACCGCATTTAACCATGGCAAGGTGACTGGAAATTTGGTTGAACACAAACAGTATAGTTATTCCCGCCGTTATTCCCTCAAACAGGCAAAACCTCAGTACAGAGACAAAGTGGAGTCGTCAGTACAGAGACAAAGTGGAGTCGTCAGTACAGAGACAAAGTGGAGTCGTCAGTACAGAGACAAGTGCGCAGTTTGTCCAGTACAGAGACAAAGTGGAGTCGTCAGTACAGACAAAGTGGAGTCGTCAGTACAGAGACAAAGTGGAGTCGTCAGTACAGAGACAAAGTGGAGTCGTCAGTACAGAGACAAAGTGGAGTCGTCAGTACAGAAGAAAAGTGGAGTCGTCAGTACAGAGACAAAGTGGAGTCTCAGTACAGAGACAAAGTGGATCGTCAGTACAGAGACAAAGTGGAGTCGTCAGTACAGAACAAAAGTGGAGTCGTTCAGTACAGAGAGACAAAAGTGGAGTCGTCACAGTACAGAGACAAGTGGAGTCGTCAGTACAGAGACAAGTGAGCGTCAGTACAGAGAACAAAAGTGGAGTCGTCAGTACAGAGACAAAAGTGGAGTCCGTCAGTACAGAGACAAAGTGGAGTCGTCGTACAGAGACAAAGTGGAGTCGTCAGTACAGAGACAAAGTGGAGTCGTCAGTACAGCAGACAAAAAAGTGAGTCGTCAGTACAGAGACCAAAGTGGAGTCGCCAGACAGAGACAAATGAGTCTCAGGTACAGAGACAAAGTGGAGTCGTCAGTACAGAGACAAAGTGGAGTCGTCAGTACAGAGACAAAGTGGAGTCGTCAGTACAGAGACAAAGTGGAGTCGTCTGTAATGAGACAAAGAGGTGTCGTCAGAAGGCCTACTTTGATTKGAACACTGACCAGGCCGCGAATTATGAKGGACTCAAACGGGAGATACTAAGCCGTTATGGGTTCAATCTCGCACGCYGTGCACAACTGGTCCACGACTGGKCCTTTGACCCCACCCTGCCYCACCGTGCGCAGATGAGCGACCTGGTGCGGCTGACCAAGGGCTGGCTACTGACGGAAGTACCGTCCCTTGYGATGCTCGACAAACTCGTCCTGGATAAATACCTTCGGGCCCTGCCCTACAAGATGAAGAAGACGGTGAGCATGCAGAACCCCCAGAGCCTGGAGGAATTGCTGACAGCGGTGGAAATTCACCAGAACACCCAGGASCTGCTGAGAGTGGACCGAGCGGAGARAGGAGATGCGGCGAGGGGGGCGACCAACACAAAGAGAGGTGAGGAGCTGAAGGGKGCCTGGACGGAACCAGCCGAGGCTGKGAAGCRGGAGGGTGACCCAAACCGACGACGCMGGCGGCTGCTGGACCCCGATCACAGTCGCTGCTATCAGTGCGGTGAGCCGGGGCACCTCGCGTGGAGCTGTCCCGGCCAGGAGGAGGCCATGCCCCCAGCTCGGGGATAACCCGGATGGCGAGTTATGTCACCTCCTGTTGGGCGCACACCGAGACGGCCYCTCCGATGGTTCCGGTACGAATCGATGGCATCGACACCAGCGCTCTGCTGGACTCCGGCAGCATGGTGACCCTGGCCCATCTGCAGTGGCTCACACGAGAGGGGAAGGAGGAACCGGGGGACGAGGAGGTAACAGTGTCCTGTGTACAYGGGGACACAAAGAGGTATCCAACGATGCCCATGAGGATAACCACCCMAAAGGGGGAGTGCCAGATGCGCGTTGGAGCTGTTCCTAACCTACCCGTGTCCATTCTCCTCGGTCGAGACTGCCCTCTCTTCTAGGCACTGTGGAGGAGGGACCTGGGGAGGCGTGCATGGGAGGTAGGAAGAAAAGGAAAAAGGAAAAAAGACGGTGGCCTGTGCAACCCATCCCCGCCACAAGAGGTGTCCACTGGGCCCGAGTTGGACCCGGAGGAGGGAAAACGACCTCACTCTGGCAAGCTAGCCACCGTGCGAGGAAGACCTCAGGCCCCCCTTTATGGAGGTGGAGGCCCTAGACAGACCTCCCGACACGGGAATCCTCACGGGTCAGTTCGGGATGGCCCAATTAGAAGACCCAAATCTCCAGAACGCTGGGGGCCAGGTGATTGCGGTGGATGSCGTACTGTTACCTGGGGTAAGTGATTGGCACTACCCCCACTTCGCAATCAAGCATCATTTATTGTATCAGGTAGTAAAGCATAATAGGGAGACAAAAGACTTGTTACTTATACCCAGCCAGTATGTTAGGACTGTTGCAGCTTGCCCACACCCACCTGCTTGGGGCACACCTGGGGAWGGAGAAAACCAGGGAGCGGATCGGGAACCGGTTCCACTGGCCCGGAGTCAAGCGTGCCGTAGAGGACTACTGCCGTAGTTGCCCGAAGTGCCAGATCACAGCCCAGAGGGTGCAGTATCGAAACCCTTTGGTGCCCTTGCCCATTATAGGAGTGCCATTCGAGCGGGTGGCAATGGATCTGGTGGGTCCGTTAGTGAAGACCGCGAGGGGACACCAATACATCCTGGTAATCATGGATTACACCACCCGGTATCCTGAGGCAATCCTGCTACGCACGGCGGCAGCAAAAGGTATCTCACGGGAGCTCTTCCATTTATTTAGCCGGGTGGATATTCCGCGGGAAATCCTGACAGACCAGGGCACCGCGTTCATGTCTCGTGTGATGAAGGATGTCTGCAATCTGTTACGA
The DNA here is from genome assembly GCF_002910315.2 of Salvelinus sp. IW2-2015. Taxonomy (NCBI): domain Eukaryota; kingdom Metazoa; phylum Chordata; class Actinopteri; order Salmoniformes; family Salmonidae; genus Salvelinus; species Salvelinus sp. IW2-2015. The sequence goes on along the minus strand of NW_019943379.1, from coordinate 38,229 downwards.
ATCAAACAGGTGAGGACCAGTGTGTACCATCCATAAACCGACGGGCTGGTGGAACGCTTCAATAAGACCCTGAAACAGATGCTGAAGAAGGTCACCGAGAGAGACGGGAGGAACTGGGACCAGCTGYTGCCCCACCTGATGTTTTCAGTGAGCGAGGTACTCCAAGCATCCACGGGGTTCTCCCCCTTTGAGCTCCTGTATGGCCGTCGGCCCCGCGGGCTGCTGGACCTAGCCAAGGAGGTCTGGGAAGAGCAGCCGACCTCCCTTCGCAGSGTAGTAGAACATGTGGAGGAGATGAGGGAGAGGATGACGGCGATTTGGCCAGTGGTGAGAGAGCACATGGCCCAGGTGCAACGTGCCCAGGGGCGTGTCTACAACCGGGGGGCCCGACCATGAGAGTTCCAACCCGGTGAGAAGKTCTTAGTGCTGATCCCTACCACAGAGAGTAAATTCCTGGCTACGTGTAATGGGCCCTACGATATCGTTGAGCGGGTAGGCGACGTCAACTATAAGGTCCGCCAACCGGGGTGGAGAAAACCCCTCCAGCTTTACCATGTGAATTTACTGGTGAAATGGCACGCGAGGCGCTAAGCATAATGTGGACGCGGCCACAGCAGCCCTCGGTCGAAGTTACAATGGGGGAAGATCTCAGCCCGACCCAACGCAGGAGCTCAGAGAGTTGGTCCAGCGGAATACGTCTGTGTTCTCCGATGTGCCGGGGCGCACGGACCTCATGGAACATCAGATCCACACCCTTCTGGGAGAAAAAGTGCGTGAGCGGCCATACCGGATACCAGAAGCCCGGAGGGTGGCGGTCCAGCGGGAAGTGACGACAATGTTAGAAATGGGGGTACTGGAAGAGTCACACAGTGAGTTGTCTGGCCCCATAGTGCTGGTTCCGAAACCGGACGGAACTGTCCACTTCTGTAATGCCTTCCTGGGCCTGAGCGAGGTCAGTAAGTTTGATGCCTACCCCATGCCCCGGGTGGACAAACTGATCGACCGCTTGGAGCTGTCGAGGAATGTCAGCACCTTGGACCTGACAAAGGGGTACTGGCAGGTGCCACTGGCAGCGGCCTCCCGGGAGAAGACTGCCTTCTCCACCCCGGGGGGGCTATACCTATACCGGGTTCTGCCTTTCGGGCTCCACGGGGCACCAGCGACATTTCAGCGACTCATGGACCAAGTCCTGCGGCCGCACAGTGAGTCCGCAACAGCTTATTTGGATGACATAATTGTGCACAGTGACAATTGGGAGTCACATCTCTGTAAGTTACAGGCCCTGGTTGATGCGCTAAGGGATGCAGGTCTGACCGCGAACCCCTCACAATTGCAAGCTGGGCTACGCCGAAGTGGAGTACCTGGGATATCAGATCGGGAGGGAAAATGTGAAAGCCCAAGAAAAGAAAATCGCTGCCATTAGGGGATGGCCGGTCCCCCGAACCAAGAGGCAGGTGAAGTCATTCCTGGGGTTAGCAGGGTACTACAGTAGATTTGTACTTAACCCTGCCGCTATAGCTTCTCCCCTCACAGATTTAACAAAGGCACGACTACCCCAGACGGTGCGATGAACGGAGGACACAGAGGCGGCGTTCCAGGCCCTGAAGGATGCGCTATGACGGCACCCGGTACACTTCACCCCGGACTTCTCAAAAAAACCTCCTGGTCCAGACAGATGCCGTTTTGTCCCAAGAGCAGGAAGGCGAGGAGCACCCCATCATGTATGTCAGCAGGAAGCTCCTCCCGAGGGAGAAGAAATACTAAATTGTCGAGAAGGAGTGCCTCGCCGTGAAGTGGGCCCTCGACACCCTCAAGTATTACCCTCAAGTATTACCCCCCTCGTGTGGATGGCACGAGGTAAGGACACGAATTACCGTGTCACCCGCTGGTTCCTGTCCTTACAGCGATTCTCTTTCTCTGTCATCCTTCGGTCGGGGGCCCAGCACGGCAATGCGGACGCCCTATCCAGGAGGGATGCAAACCTAGCCCTGAGCATGCCTCCCTCCCAGCCAGGGCTAAGGGGGGGGGTGTATCCCAGGAGGTCTACCCCGGGGGATGGTAATAGAGGGGAGGTACGTGAGGCGACGTTGGCTCCCTCTGCTGGGAATACACGAGCTGGGCACCCCGACATGGACAGCTAAGTGGAGGTAATTAGAGGAAAGTGCCAACCAGCTGTGGAGGCTAAATAAAAGGAACACGATGACACACCGCGGGAGAGAAGGGAGAGAGACGGACACCAGAGAAGAGAGAGACGGACACCAGTTAAGAGAGAGAAGGAAGAGAAGTTATTTATTTGATATATTTATTTTCTGTCTTAGTAAAGTTGTTTTTGCGGACTAAAGCCTCTCTGTCTCTGTGTAAATCTCTGCACGCTCAACCCAACACACCACGGTTTACCACACAGAGTTCAATGGCTGTGATGGAARAATCAACAATACTGTAATGACTCCACAGTAATGATTTTAAATGTGAAAGGAGTAATACAAATATCCAAAACATACATATTGTATGCAACAAGGCACTAAAGTAGTACTGCAAAATCCAACACATCAATGAGTAACTGCCGCCTTATTTAAAAGTATGGTGGTGGCTGCATCTGTCACGTGTACTCCCTCTCCGGCCTCTAGGTYATCAGGCTGCTGATTATCCCGCACACCTGTCACCATCGTCTTGCGCACCTGCGCCTCATGACACTCACCTGGACTCYATCACCTCCTTGATTATCTTCCCTRTMTCTGTCACTCSCCTTGGTTCTTTCCTCAGGTGTTATTGACTCTGTTTTCATGKCAGTGYGTTGTTTGTGTTTYGTGTTCAGTGTTTCTTTTATTTATTAAAACACTCACTCCCTGAACGTGCTTCCCACGCAGACGTTACAGCATCATGTTATGGGTATGCTTGACATCTGGAAATACTGGGRGGTTTGTCAGGGTAAAAAGAAAYGTGATGGAGCTAAGCACAGGCAAAATCCTAGTGGAAAACCTGCTTCAGTCTGTTTTTACAAAAGACACTGGGAGAGGAATTTTAAATCTGAAAATCTATGGCAAGATATGAAAATTGCTGTCTAGCCATGATCCCCAACATCTTGACAGAGCTTAAAGAATTATGAAAAGAATAAAGGGCTATTATTGCACAATCCAGGTGTGTAAAGCTCTTAGAGACTTACCCAAGAAGACTCGCTGTAATTGCTGCCAAGAGTGTTTCTAGCATGCATTGACTCAGGGAGCTGAATAGTTATGCAACGACTAGAGTACCAGTCAAACGTTTGGACACACCTAMTCATTCCAGGGTTTTTCTTTATGTTTACTATTTTATACATTGTAGAATAATAGTGAAGACATCAAAACTTGAAATAACACATATGGAATCATGTAGTAATCAAAAAAGTGTTAAACAAATCAAAAAATATTTTTGATTATTCAAAGTAGTCACCCTTTGCCTTGATGACAGCTTTGCACACTCTTGGCATTCTCTCAACCAGCTTCATGAGGTAGTTAACTGGAATGAATTTCAATTAACAGGTGTGCCTTGTTAAAAGTTAATTTGTGGAATTTCTTTCCTTCTTAATGTGTTTGAACCAATCAGTTGTGTTGTGACAAGGTAGGAGTGGTATACAGAAATCCCTATTTGGTAAAAGACAAAGTCCATATTATCGCAAGAACAGCTCAAATAAGCAAAGAGACATGACAGTCCATCATTACTTTAAGCCAGGRAGGTCAGTCAATCCGGAAAATGTGTGCAGTCGCAAAAACCAACAAGCGCTATGATGGCTCTCACAGGAACGGAAGACTCAGTTACCTCTGCTGCAGAGTTAACAGYCTCAGAAAWTGCAGCCCAAATAAATGCTTCACAGAGTTCAAGTAACAGACACATCTCAACATCAACTGTTCAGAGGAGACTGAATGAATCAGGCCTTCATGGTCAAATTGCTGCAAAGAATCCACTACTAAAGGACACCAATAATAAGAAGAGACTTGCTTGGGCCAACAAACACGAGCAATGGACATGAGACAGTTGGAAATCTGTCCTTTGGTCTGATGCGTCCCAATTTGAGATTTTTGGTTCCAACCGCCGTGTTTTTGTGAGACGCAGAGTAGGTGAATGGATGGTCTCCGCATGTGTGGTTCCCACCGTGAAGCATGGAGGAGGAGGTGTGATGGTGTGAGGGTGCTTTGCCGGTGACACTGTCAGTGATTTATTTAGAATCCAATGCACACTTAATCAGCATTATGCAGCGATACGTGGGACTATCATTTGTTTTTCAACAGGACAATGACCCAACACASCTCCAGGCTGTGTAAGAGCTATTTGACCAAGAAGGAGAGTGATGGAGTGCTGCCTCAGATGACCTTGTCTCCACAATCACCCAACCTCAACCCAATTGAGATGGTTTGGGATGAGTTGGACCGCAGAGTGAAGAAAAAGCAGCCAACAAGTGCTCAGCATATGTGGGAACTCCTTCAAGACTGTTGGAAAAGCATTCCAGGTGAAGCTGGTTGAGAGAATGCCAAGAGTGTGCAAACTGTCATCAAGGCATAAGGTGGCTACTTTGAAGAATCTAAAATCTAAAATATATTTTGATTTGTTTAACACTTTTTTAGTTACTACATGATTCCATATGTGTTATTGCATAGTTTTGATGTCTTCGATATTCTACAGTGTAGAAAATAGTAAAAATAAGGAAACATGCACAGCTGAGGAGCATGCCTCCTGAGAGTATACTTTTTCATATCTCAAGAAAATATACTTAAGTATACTTTCAAAAAAGTATATTAACTGAAATATCCACCAAATATATTTAAAGTATACTTTCAAAAAAGCATTCATTATTTTTTATGCATATTACCCAGCATCCTTCTCTGCTGCTGAAGTTTTGTTTTATAATATGATATTGTTCCTCATATTTAGCTTATTCAAATGTTTTTATGTTCATTTTCAAACTGAATAATGATGTACTTTTAATTACATATTACACATTACAGCTTTTATTTAAATGTAAATGTATCACTGTTCTCAAAAGCAGAACTGCTGCTTCAGCTTTGTCAATTGCATGTTAATATTGGCTGAGAATATGCAATTAAGGTATCCTTTACATGGCTAATTACACTAGCTATTGTGGCTGATGAATAGAAGTGTACTTGTAAAAGTATACTTGAAACACATTATAAATACACTTTTTTCCCCCATAATTCTAATTCAAATACCATTTTACCTTTAAKGTGTATTTGTTTTGCTCTTTATCTAATATACTAAGAATATACTTAAGTACCAAAAAAGTGCCCCAATTTCGATCATTTTAATTGTATTTAATATATTGGAATGCTAATAAAATACAAATACAATTGACATTAAATGCATTCAATGTATTATAAATTGTTCTAATTTAGATCATTTTAAATATACTTAAGTATATTTATCACAGATATACTTAAATATATTAAAATATGCTAATGAAGTATGATTTCAGTATATTGAAACAAAAATAATTCCACTTGGAGGAGTGTATCCAGGCGTTGACTCTGATTGGTGTTTAGATTATAGTCAGGCGTTGACTCTGATTGGTGGTTAGGGTTTCTGTTTGTCCGTGTGTTGATTGTGGATGTTGTGTTTACCCTCTTGGCCTGGGAATCTCCCTGTAATGAAATAAGAATGGCACTCTGGAAGGAGAACAAGAGATGGAGGGGAGAGAGAGAAAATGTTTGGAAGGAGGAGAGAGAAGGAGAGTGGAAAAGGGAAAAAGGTTTTCTGGAAATGTTATGCTTTTATCCCACCGGGAAGTTATTTGAACTGAATTAAGTGAAATAAGCTGAAGGGCTTTCCAAGCCTAAGCAGAAATATTTGTGTGCAGGAAAGAGAGAGCCTCATTCAGGTTATAGGAGAGGAGAAGGGTTCTCTAGGGAGTAAATAGTAAGTAATGGATGTGTTTAGACCTTCCGTCAGCTGACTTTGAAGTCTCTTGTTTTGGTGTCTCCCCATCCTTCGTCCCTGTGCCCTGTGTGTGTTAACTTGGTACTTAGCGGCCCTCTTTGGTCGCCACTCACCCGTTCTATGAAGGGTCATGACCCGTTCTATGAAGGGTGTTGACCCTGGCCATCCCTCAGTGGCCTGTCAGCCTGGCCAGGGTATGGGGTCAGGGGTTTTCACTGTGGTCTGGGGGTCAAAGATAATATCACGGTTCTAAAGTGGAGATGAGAGGGGTCAATGCCTCACAACACAGTAAAACACCTGAGTTTACCACCGTATCTAGACATATGACTTTGCTATAACACCTGACCTACACCTGAGTTTAACAGAACAACAGCCTGTTTTCACTAACATCTAAACTACTCCCAAATTCCTCACAGCACCTGTATTTCATCAGACTGACGTTTGCTCAGACATCTTCACTATGATCACTCCTTTACACACCTGATTTTTCTTCAATACTTCAAGACTGCATCTTCAGCTTAACCCTTACGTGTCTTTGCTGTGCTGTGCTGTGTGTGCGTGCGTGCATGGGTGTCTAGAGGTAGGTAATTGAAGCCCTCTTTAAATAAGTGTTGGACAAGCAGCAATTTCTTCCCTTTGTTCCTGACAGTGTCTTAGAGGTGTAGAGAGACGAGACCCACAGAGGCATCAGCGGGGGGAGGGAGGGAGCGAGGGAGGGAGGAGTGTAGGACACAGACATGTTTCTTCGTGGTGTTGTCTTGKGATTTTATTAAAGTGATGATGTAAAGGAAAAGACAGAGACGGAGCCTAGATACAGCACTTGGTGTGTGGATGGTGTGAGTTATACTCCTGCTGTATGAGTCAACATTATTTCACACCCAGAACATGGTCATTACACATTACCATGTAGTGTTCCTCTGTGGATGGTTTAGCTGGCCCTACTGCATGGCTCATTGCCCTCTATATGACTAAGAGTGTCCTGGATCAGCTGATGTGAGCTTGCTAGATCAAGGTTTATTGAGAAAACTAACTTAAATGTACACTGAGTGGACAAAACATTAAGAACACCTGCTCTTTCCATGACATAGACTAACCAGGTGAATCCAGGTGAAAGCTATGATCCCTTATTGATGTCACTTGTTAAATCCACTTCATTCAGTGTAGATGAAGGGGAGGAGACAGGTTAAASAAGGATTTTTAAGCCTTAAAACAATTGCGACACAGATTGTGTATGTGTGCAACTCAGAGGGTGAWTGGGCAAGACAAAATATTTAAGTGCCTTTGAACAGGATATGGTAGTAGGTGCCAGGCGCACCGGTTTGTGTCAAGAACTGCTGGGTTTTTCAYGCTCAACAGTTTCCCGTGTGTATCAAGAATGGTCCACCATCCAAAGGACATCCAGCCAACTTGACACAGCTGTGGGAAGCATTGGAGACAGCATGRATCAGCATCCCTGTGGAAYGCTTTCCACACCTTGTAGAGTCCATGCTCCGCGAATTAAGGCTGTTCTGATGGCAAACGTGGGTGCAATTCAGTATTAAGTAGGTGTTCTTAATATTTTGTACATTCAGTGATATTTTCATTTCACGTTTTCATATGATGTACCAATACTAATGACTGCTATGTCCTCATTGAGATTATACAGAAGTGTTAATAGCCTTATTTATACACTTTTGTAATATTTATGAATTGCACATTGTTTATTTTGGTAGCACTTATTTATTTTCCTTTGCCTCCAACCCCCTTCGATGTGTAGAACGGATGTGGTGGAGCCAGGTCTACATAAGGGTGCAATTTTCAAAAATCCAAAAGCTCTGACGAAGGCCGTGTGGCCGATAGTAAGCTATAAAATATCGGTGATACTATCAAGAGCAGGTGTGCGGTTTCCTTTCCTTCATCTGTACATTCAGTGTATAAAAGACTCTGTCTCTCCCTGTTTGCTTTTTTCCTCCCTCCCTCCTCCTCCCTCCCTCCCTCCTCCCTCCTCCCTCCTCCCTCCTCCTCCTCCCTCCCTCCTTGTCTGTACATGCACATGTGATTCACACTCTCTGTGTATCATTCATTCTTGTAGGATGGAGCTCTCAGCTAGCTCCATAAATCAACCTGGATGAGGATGCCTGAGATGAAAGGAGCTTCTCTCTCTCTCTCTCCTCTCTCTCTCTCTCTCTTCTCTCTCTCTCTCTCTCTCTCTCTCTCTCTCTCTCTCTCTCTTTCTCTCTCTCTTCTCTCTCTCTCTCTCTCTCTCTCTCTCTTCGCTCGCTCGCTCTCGTCTCTCTCTCTCTCTCTCTCTCTCTCTCTCTCTCTCTCTCTCGCTCTCTCTCTCTCTCTCGCTGATACGCCACTGCTCCCTCTGACCACAACAAAGTTTGAGTTAACAAGTTAAGAGAGAGTTTGTATCCTGTGTATAAATAATACCATATTGCAGTTTCAAATGCCACAGTTGACTAACAGTGTATCTGTATGCACAGTTTGCATGTGTGCTGCTTGTGTGTGTGAGATCCAGAGGATTAGCAGGGTGTTATGTGAGATTATAGAGCTGGCTAAACAAAAAGCCATTCCCTCAGGAGAACCTGCACCTGGGGGACCTGTGTTGGTATCTCTGGGGATGCTGGAGATCCTACCTGATTACAGAACACAAAGAGAAAGTATGAACATTCACAGGGATGAGCGACAGAAGGCTAGAGGGATGCAGAGAGTCAGTAAAGCAAGGATGACACAATCTCCCATGGCATGCCCTCTCTGTTGGAACCTGCTGTTTACCTCACACAATTCCTGACACAAACACTCACGCACGTACGCCTACCCTAAGTTCTTCTGCAATCCTATGATCTTCACTCGCACACCTTCTCTGACATTTCTTTATAAATGGAATACACACTGTACACTCACATACAGTTAAGCAAAGTTTACATACACTTATGTTGAAGTCATTAAAACGTTTTTTTTTCAACCACTCCACCAATTTCTTGCTATCAAACTATAGTGTTGGCAAGTCGATTAGACATCTTTTGTGCATACAAAATAACATTTTCCATCAATTTATACACAATTCAGTGGGTCAGAAGTTGCATACACTAAGTTGACTGTGCCTTTAAACAGCTTGGAAAATTCCAGAAAATGATGTCATGGCTTTAAAGCTTCTAAAAGGCTAATTGACATAATTTGAGTAAATTGGAGGTGTACCTGTGGATATATTCAGGCCTACTTCAAACTTCAGTGCCTCTTTGCTGACATATGGGAAATCAAAAGAATAGCCAAAGACTCAAAAGAAATTGTAGACTCCACAAGTCTGGTTCATCCTTGGAGCAATTTCAAACGCCTGAAGTACCACATTTATCTTACAAACAATAGTTGCAAGTATAACCCATGGACCAGGCAGCTGTCATACCGTCAGAAGGAGACGCGTCTGTCTCTAGAGATGAACGTACTTGGCGCGAAAAGTGCAAATCAATCCCAGAACATCAACAAAGGACTGTGTGAAGATGCTGAGGAAAACAGTGACAAAGTATCTATATCCACAATTAAACGAGTCCTATATCGACATAACCTGAAAGGCCATCAGCAAGGAAGAAGCCACTGCCAAAACCGCCATAAAAAAGCCAATACGGTTTCATCTGCACATGGGGACAAAGATCGTACTTTTTGGAGAAATGTTCCTCTGTCTGATAAAATAGAATGTTTGGCCATAATGACCATCATTATAGTTTGAAGAAAAGGGAGGCTTGCAAGCTGAGAACACCATCCCAGCCGTGAAGCACGGGTGCAGCATCATGTTGTGGGAGTGCTTTGCTGCAGGAGACTGGTGACTTCACAAAATAGATGGCATCCTGAGGAAAGAAAATTAGTGGATATATGAAGCAACATCTCAAGACATTCAGTCAGGAAGTTAAGCTTGGTTAAAATGGGTTTCCAGAATGGACAATGACCCCAAGCATACTTCCAAAGTTGTGGCAAAATGGCTTAAGGACAACAAAGTCAAGGTATTGGAGTGGCCATCACAAAGCCCTGACCTCAATCCTGTAGAAATGTGTGGGCAGAACTGAAAATTTGTGTGCGAGCAAGGAGGCATACAAACCTGACTCAGTTACACCAGCTCTGTCWGGAGGAATGGGCCAAAATTCAACCAACTTATTATGGGAAGCTTGTGGAAGGCTACTTGAAAAGTTTGACCCAAGTTAAACAATTTAAAGGCAATGCTACCAAATACTAATTGAGTGTATATAATCTTCTGACCCACTGGGAATGTGATGAAAGAAACAAAAGCTGAAATAAATAATTCTGTCTACTATTATTCTTCACATTCTTTCACATTCTTAAAATAAAGTGGTGATCCTAACTGACATAAGACAGGGRATTTTAACTAGGATTAAATGTCAGGAATTGTGAAAACCTGAGTTTAAATGTATTTGGCTAAGGTGTATGTAAACTTCTGACTTCAACTGTATACAGTACCAGTCAAAAGTTTGGACAAATCTAGGGTTTTCTTTTGTTTGTTAAAATGTTCTACATTGTAGAAGAATAGTGAAGACATCAAACTATGAAATCACATATGGAATCATGTAGTAACCAAAAAAGTGTTAAACAAATCAAAATATATTATATATTTGAGATTTTTCAAAAAAGCCAACCTTTGCCTTGATGACAGCTTTGCACACTCTTGGCATTCTCTCAACCAGCTTCATATGGAATGCTTTTCCAGCAGTCTTGAAGGAGTTCCCACATATCCTGAATACTAGTTGCCTGCTTTTCCTTCACTCTGCGGTCCAACTCATCCCAGACCATCTCAACTGGGTTGAGGTCAGGTGATTGTGGAGGCCTGGTCATCTGATGCAGCACTCCATCACTCTCCTTCTTGGTCAAATAGCCCTTACACAGTCTGGAGGTGTGTTGGATCATTGTCCTGTTGAAAAACAAATGATAGTCCCACTAAGCGCACCGCTGCAGATTGCTGTGGTAGCCATGCTGGTTAAGTGTGCCTTGAATTCTAATAAATAAATCACAGACAGTGTAACCAGCAAAGCACGTCACACCATCACACCTCCTCTTCCATGCTTCACTGTGGGAACCACACATGCGGAGACCATCCATTCACGTACTCTGCGTCTCACAAAAACACGGCAGTTGGAACCAAAAATCTCAAATTTGGGCTCATCAGACCAAAGGACAGATTTCCACCGGTCTAATGTCCATTGCTCGTGTTTGTTGGCCCAAGCAAGTCTCCTCTTATTGGAGTCCTTTAGTAGTGGTTTCTATGCAGCAATTTGACCATGMAGGTCTGATTCATGCAGTCTCCTCTGAACAGTTGATGTTGAGATGTGTCTGTTACTTGAACTCTGTGAAGCTTTTATTTGGGCTACAATTTCTGAAGCTGGTAACTCTAATGAACTTATCCTCTGCAGCAGAGGTAACTCTGGGTCTTTCTTTCCTGTGGCGGTCCTCATGAGAGCCAGTTTCATCATAGCGCTTGATGGTTTTTGCGACTGCTCTTGAAGAAACTTTCAAAGTTCTTGAAATTTTCCGTATTAACTGACCTTCATGTCTTAAAGTAATGATGGACCGTCGTTTCTCTTTGCTTATTTGAGCTGTTTTTGTCATAATATGGACTTGGTCTTTT
>NW_019943379.1:14862-25960 GCF_002910315.2 Salvelinus sp. IW2-2015 | reverse complement strand
CACACACACACACACACACACACACACACACACACACACACACACACATGGTTTAGCCCTGGGGGACAGTAATATGACTGGGAACTGTTCTGAAAAGTAAGACCACTTCACACTACAGGAGAGCACATAAAGACACACACCTCTGGAGAATGTTCTGGAGGGGAAGGTGATGTGTGTGTCCATGCATGTGCCTGTGTATGTGCATGTGTGTGTTTGACACAGTTAGACTCTCCTCAGGGATATTGTACGATCCTACAAGCTTTTCTCAGGCCTACAACCTAGTGTAGTAATGCCTGAAAACACACACGTACACACTTATGCACACACACACTAATACACACTCTCAAATTGGCTAATAGAAAGCAAACATTTATGATGAAGATTGACACCAAGGGAAATGGAATGGTGGAAAAACAACAGTCGTTGTATTTTAATAAGTAATATAAGAAGAATCTGAGTATTTTCTTTCCATAATGTATTCTACGAACGCTGCTGCTATAGGAAGGCTGCATAGAATATCAGGGAAGAATAGCAAGGACTTAACTGCTTCCTCTGACTGTAAGCCATCCCACCACTTAACTAGTGAAGATACATACGTTGGGGCCCAAAGCTTGATAAAGATGAGCAAAAATGACTGTATAAAATATATAATTAAAAAACTAAACAAAATGCTCAGAGAAATATAATAWTTTTTTTCTCTAAAAGGTTGGGGTCAAAATGATTGACACCCCTGTTTTCAGTATCKTTCACTACCTCAACATGTGTGGATAACAGCACTCTGCAACTGGAACCTGGACTTCCTGACGGGCCGGCCCCAGATGGTGAGGGTAGGCAACATTACCTACTCCACGCTGACCCTCAACACAGGGACCCCACAGTGGTGTGTGCTTAGACCCCTCCTGTAGTTCCGGTTCACMCACAACTGCGTGGCCACGCACAACTCCAACCGGGGGGTGAGCACGCCCCCATCTACATCGACAGGGCTACAGGGGAGCGGGTCRAGAGCTTCAAGTTCCTCTGTGTCCATATCAATAAGGACTTAAAATGGTCCACACACACGCAAACAGTCGTGAAGAAGGCATGACAGTGCCTCTTCCCTCTCAGGAGGTTAACAATATTTGGCATGGGCACTCAGATCCTTAAAAAGTTCTACAGCTGCACCATTGAGAGCATCTTGACTGGCTGCATCACTGCTTGCTATTGCAACTGCACCGCCCTCGATCGCATGGCGCTTCAGAGGGTGGTGAGGACAGCCCAGTACATCACTGAGTCCCTGCCATTCAAATCAAATGTAGATGGCGCCGACAGAGATGGTCGCCTCGCTTCAGGTCCTTAGGAAACAAGGCAGTATTTMGTTTTTTTATCTATTATTTCTTRCATTGTTGCCCCAGGAAATCTCAAGTGTTATTACATACAGCCGGGAAGAACTATTGGATATAAGAGCGATGTCAATTTACCAACATTACGACCTGGAATACRTCGTAATTCAATGGCTCAAACACGAGACGTATGTGGCAGGGTCTACAGTCAATCAGGGATTACAAAATGAAAACCAGCCCCGTCGAGGACATCGACRTCCTGCTCCCAGACAAATTAAACAACTTCTTTGCTTGCTTTGAAGACAATACAGTGCCACTGATACGGCCCGCTACCAAAGCCTGTGGGCTCTCCTTCTCCGTGGCCAACGTGAGTAAAACATTTAAACGTGTAAACCCTCGCAAGGCTGCCGGCCCAGACGGCATCCCTAGCCACGTCCTTAGAGCATGCGCAGAGGAGTTTTACAGACATATCAATCAATCCCTTATCCCAGTCGCTGCCCCACATCTTCAAGATGGCCACCATTGTCCTTTCCCAAGAAACTAAGGTAACTAAAACTTGCTTGAAATCCTGACTATCACACCCGTTCACGTCACTCTTCTTTCGCCATCATGACGAGTCTTTGATCTGAGACGCATACAAGAGATAATGCATTGATCATCCGTTATCACCTCTGAGCTCTGATCAACCATAGAACATCCACTCCAGATTTGAGCATGTATCAGCCCCATAAAACAGAAGTCCAACTGTATTGAATGGCTTCAAGTCCACGATCTAGCACTGCATTCATCTGACCTAACCCATACTGGTATCAAGTATTAAACACCTAGTCCTCGCTGAACTTCACGCGCGGACCGCCCCCACGTCTGCTAGACAATTAGCGTAAACAACTCTCCTGCCTCCGCATCTCCACATCCTCTCAACAGCTGGGCCCCACAAGAGGTGGTCTCACGCTCCGTCTCAGCCGCAAATGTACTTCCCTGTTCACCCAGTTAACTACTGCTGACCCCTATGCATTCTGCCATCCAACTCTAATGCACAAGTGTTGCGAATGACACTACAGTTAGCTATATATCGCAACGAACCACTCTGTCAGCCGCTAGCAAGTCGAAGAGGTGTGACCCTTCTGCGCATGGTGGTGATCCAATCAGATATCGCTAATCCTCACACTCAAATGTCAGCGCACAAGACAACAGCCGAAAGATATGAGTCCGGGAGACCCTGAGACAACAGCATAAAGCGGCGAGCACCCACCCCCAGAGTTCCGGACCCCATTTAGAAGCAGTGGAGCAAGGTAATGGAACGTTTACGTTCCTCATGGTTCTAACACGATAGTACACACAAACCTGAATGAACAAACTGGTCCAGCTCATACAGATTTAGCCGTGGAAGTAGAGCTCAGCAGCGCACTCTTCGATAGTCCTCAGAGCTGTAAGGGAAATGAGTTGGCTGTTGTCACCCTAAAATCACTCCACAAAGCCTTACAGATGCACATTCAGAGTTCGCGATCGGCTGTATCACCGACCTTGGATTGACCGGAAAAGTTGCCCTGCGCCATTACAACCGACCAAGGGCTGCCAGTACGTACTAAGGTAGAAGGCAGCGCAACACACGCATCCATCTCGGGCGAAACACTCTACCGTGCACCTCCTAGACATCTCCTACAGACATTCCCGATCGTCAGCAGAATAAGCCATAAGGAACCTGAAGATCAATCAAGGTATGAACAACCATCTCTTCGAGCCTACGCTCTAAGTTCACCCACCTATTCATGCCAAGAAGATGACAGCGAGTACCAGTGCAATAAAACAAAGCAAGGACCGAGAAGACTAGTCATAAAAGCCATGACATCTAATCTACTACAAGGCGTCGCAATCATAGACTTATTTGTCAGATCTGAACAGGCGACAATTGATCTGTTAACTTTATATCTATGACCCATGAGGATACTGAACTTCTCAACGAAAAGAAGTTCACAATTGCTCTATCTCTCATCATTTCACATAAAACGTGTACGAATAAATCAAGTATCACTAGTCACTTATTAATTGTTTACAACTTATGCGCTACAAGTAATTAGCTCTATTTGAAATACTGTGTCATATACGTTCCATTCAAATATCTCCATCTACTAGCAACCACTTTCTCTATTAGTGCCGAACGCCATTCTCCCCAGCCATTTATTACTATTATATAAGTAACAATATTCTTAGTTGCATCCTTTACATTGCGTGTGTATATCTGTAATATTGTAAACTAGTGCTTGAAACTCTGCCCCTCCAGATTTACATGTAGAGTACAACTACTGAGTTCATTGTCAGCAACTCCTATAAGCTCTAATGCATTTTGCATCCAATTCTATCTATACATCTGCCTTAACGGGAAATGTTGTATTATCAAGTTTAATAATAATTGATAATTGATTTATCCTCTAGAATCCATGACGACTGCTAAATACCAAGTAGCTTAACTCATAATAGGAACTAACACGTGTACTTTTCTAACAGAATTTCTATGCGACCAACTATCTCTATTATTCATACTCTTCCCACGGTCTATGATCCAATCTTATCAACATCTCTCTACTCCATACTCACCTGTCCACTTACACTCCCAATCAGAACCACAACAGTACTAAACAAACACCACACCAATCACTGAAAACATCTATCCAACAAGATCACCACAAACAACACCACGAAAGCCACTTGAACGTCAACAGAACACACAGCACAGCACACACACCACTGACACTCCAACAGACCACACAACACACACACACTGACACTCCAACAGACACACACCACACACACACACACACAACACACACAACACACACACACCACCACACACACACCACTGACACGTACCAACACACACACACACACACATCACACACACACACACACACACACACACACTCCCACACACACACACCACACACACACACACACACACACACACCACACCACACAGCCACACAGCACACACACACTTAAGTTTGTCAGGACACATAAGCACCATAAACACTGCATCAAATACAATCATCATATACTCAATACAGTGGCATACTAACTTTGTTTTAGTCACATATAATATTTCCTAAGACCTATCACCACATCACCCGCATTTAACTATGCATAACCATTATCGCCCCTACCACTTCTTATATCCCTGCACATGTATAATTTATTGGCCAACATTGTAAGGACCGTAAACGACCCAGTCTCGTTGCGAAAGATTTATTGCAGATCAAGCCCTTACATTGGTTCTTCTGTCTATTTTTCCACATTCCCTTATACTCTGGTAATCTTGCCAAATATTAAATAGTCAAGGTAGTGCCCAAGTCCCAGTAAATCTCTTCCTTTTCACCTCTTCCGTTTTATTGTGGAAAAGTAGAACTGCAACTTATTAAACTAAAACTTGATGTAATGTTGCTCATGCACTTTATCCTTCTGCAAACCCTAATCGCACGCCAACAGAAGCAATAGACCCCATCAATACAAAGCAAAAAAGAAAGTTTAGTACATTTTTGCAAATGAATTCCTAATCGTGAATAAAAAACAACTAATACACTACAAAGATTCAGACCCAATCCTTACTCATGACTGTTGAATTATGACATTTGGCAGCGATTACGAGTATCCTCAAGTCATCTTGTGTCCATCTATAAACAGCCTACATTACAACACAACCTGTATTTGGGATAGTTGTCTCGCCTTCTAAATCTCTTTCAAATCCTCTCATAGCTCGGTTCAGTTTTAAAATTATGAAGAGGAAACCGATGTCTCCCCTGAGTTGGAATAGTTTTAAACCTTCACAATGTATAAACCAAAAAAAATTCGGATAATACCTTCAAAGTGGGCGTGCGTGAGCCGCGCCCCGGGCCCCCGACAACAGCGTTCAAGAAATTCAGTTTTTAACAAAACTCTATATAAGTCTGCTCAAGTTACTTATCAGCCTCATTCGTTTCAAGTTATCTTTTTGCAACTCTATGCATCTTCTGTGACCTTAGTCCAACACAAGCCAACTTGCTCTGAAAATAAACTAATCAACCCAGCTGATAAGCTGCCACCCATGCTTCACTGTAGATGAGTGCCAGGTTTAACCCTCAACCTTGTGCTTGGCTATGTCAGGCCAAATGAGTCATAATTCTTGGTTTCAATCATGACAGAGATTAGTTCTTAGTTTTTATTATACGTCTTAAGTTCGTTGAGTGCCTTTTGGCAAACAAACCAAGCAGGCTCTCATGTACCTTTCCTTGAGGGAGTTGCATTCGAATCTGTCTTTTGTTCCTCTAGACAAGGCACTGTCAATCCCACGAAGGACCTATAATTAAACAGGTGTAGGAATAATTGCCATTTGTCCATATTGCAATGTCAATCAATTTGAAATAGTGTAGCTCATGCAGGTGGACTCCAATAACATAGTTGATAGAACATGATTTTCTCAAAGGAAATATTCATAATGATAACATGCAGAAATCAATCGGAGCTCTAATGTTTCGAGTTCATAATCAAAACGTCATTAAAATACTTAATGTGTAAATAGGTGTTTAATTTGTAGTA
Organism: Salvelinus sp. IW2-2015; assembly: GCF_002910315.2. Classification (NCBI taxonomy): domain Eukaryota; kingdom Metazoa; phylum Chordata; class Actinopteri; order Salmoniformes; family Salmonidae; genus Salvelinus; species Salvelinus sp. IW2-2015. Next base: position 20,075 of record NW_019943379.1, on the reverse strand, counting down.
TGAATAAAATAAAACTTAATTTCAATGTACTCCATTGACCTTGATTGTTCAATATTACCTTCTTTCGCCGCTAAAATAAAAAATAAAAACTATTTTCGCTTTGTCATTTTGGGGTATTGTGTGTAAATTGCTGAGGATTTATTTTATTTAATCCATTTTAAAATAAGGCTGTAATGTAACAAAATGTGGACAAAGTCCAGGGGTCTGAATACTTTCAGAATGCACTTACTTTCTCATGTTCTTATTTCTATTTCTCACGTGTTTTTGTTCTACTTGACTGTTTCATGTGTTTTTTGTAGTACTACTGGTGTTTGATTAACGCGTTGTTGGGAAAGAGCAAGAAAGAAAGGCATTTCACTGTTCTAGTGCACATGACAATAAAAACTTGAAGCCTTTTTCTAAAATGTTTTATGAGTTGGGAAAAGATCTTAGACATTGGGAAAGATCTTAGACCCTCCCTCCATACAGAACCCTTCCAGATCCTTGATATCCTTCGTCTGCGCTTATGGACTGCCCTCCCGTTCAAATTGATGTGTTTAATCATTTTGACCCTTAGCTTTTTGAGAAAATAAATATTACATGTTAAACTAATTCTCTTTCTCTGATCAATTATATTAGTATAAAATAAAAGAATGTCCCAATTTTTKGGAGCGTACAATATAGCTAAGTACTTGAATTATTTATATAATACAATCATTTTTGCTCATCTTTATCGGACGCTGTATATACTAGAAAACAGTAGGAAGAATGGAGTCTCACCTGCTATTTCACATCTTATCAAACTACTGATTACAAGTAAGGCAAAGCACCACACAAGGCACTCGATTGGTTTTGCAATACAACTTACATGTATTTCTGTATCCAGAATGACGATGATTGTGTTGTATGTCTGGAGCTCACTTGTGGTGTGGTGAGAATGATGTAAATCATGGTGCTCGGGTTGGAGTGGGACTGGGAGGAAGAATCCAATAGGTTTACACTAGTCAGACAGACAGACAGACAGACAGACAGACAGACAGACAGACAGACAGACAGACAGACAGACAGACAGACAGACAGACAGACAGACAGACAGACAGTGAGTTTTGGCCTGGTGGGATGGAGTTTTTGGCCTTGATGCCATCACCCAATCAGTAAATGAGTTTAATAGACCAACAAGATAGTTACAGATCTCTCCCGCCAATACAGTTCTAGTTTTCAGTCCAGACAGTCACAGTAAGATTCTTGCTTGAGAAATTGCTCTTTTATAAAAGGCAATTTTTGTATATTTTTGACCATTTTTAAGTTGAAACCAACTCACGTGTAAGGTATTTCCATTGTTTTATCCGCCGGTTTTTTCCTTTTTCTTGTTGTCGGGTGGTTGCTTTGGTGGGGCTTTTTGTTCGATGTTTTATAGATTATTTGGGCTTATTGGCAGTAAGAACTATTGGCTGTCATTGATTCTTCGACCGCGTGACTGGCGTGTCTGTTTCAAGGTTGTTCCTGGAGCTTCATTGGGTCCTTTCTATGTTGTATTGGGTGTGGTGTGGTGTGGTGTGCTGGTGGAGAAAGAGAGCATTGACAGCTGGGTTTGGTATGTGTGGTGTGGTGTGTGCAGAGAGCTCGTTTTTACAGCCAGGACTTTGTCTTTGGTTGGGCGGGGATGGCCTGGCCCAGTGTGTTGGCTTGAAGTGAAGAGGATTTGGGGTCTCGTGATGGATATGTTTGCCTGATTTGGCGGTTGCCGGCGAACGTTAGTCTGTCTGAGGTTTTTGTGTTTATTCCGGGTTTCTAATTTTGGTGTGTCTTGGGTTGAGGTTGCCATCCTTTCTCGTTTTTGCTCTTTCTTTTCTCGTTAGAGTGGGTATGGATCGCTTCTGGAGTTTCCATTCAGGGGATCGGGCCTTACCAGGGATCATCCTCACTTTCCACCATCATAACTCATCCTAATGCCTGGACTCCACACTCATTCGTGGCTTTGGTCTGTTGGGGCCGGGCTCCACACACCCTTCCACACACCGCCACTCTGCACACATACACACTACCTCTTTCCGACGGCACACACACCCTCTCCCACACATCACCCGCACAGGGGGGTTCACACACACGACTCACACGGCACCACACAACACAACACACACAACACACGAGCCGCACACACACACACATCATGATCTACTACGCGCTTTTTTGGTGGCGTGCCTTCACACCACACCACTACCACGCTCCACGAGAGCTATTCGAGTGCAGGCCATACACTACACGGCCACACACGACGACTCACTCTCAACACACATCACCACACCGACTATCCCATAACCACACACACAACACACACCACTCACACCATCTCACCTCCACACATACGTCGATCCCTACACTTCGTACTCACACACACCATGCCCGACGTACACGCGACCCACGCTCCTAATACAGCGCACACCGGGCGGCACATCGCCACTACAGTCACCCACACACACCACACCATACACCCAGCTTCCCGCCCCTCGAACACATCACATCACATACAACACACCTTGGTTTTTGCTGGCCTGGCTTTTTTTGGGCTGGTTTCACCGGCTTCTGCTCCAGGCACCCATCCCTCTCCACACACACACCACATAACACGTTACACAAACCTCTCACCAACCACACCACTCCAACACACACTCCAGCTCCCTCATTTGATGTGATTTGTGTTTGAGTGTAGGTTAAGCAAGAACGCTTTGGACGAGGAATGTTTAGTGTTTCCGTGGCCAGGCAGTAGATGCACTGACGTTGCCCACGGTAACATATACTATGTTGTTGAATATTATTGTAATAAAAATTGGCCAATGGGTGTGGGACTGAAAGTTGCGGTCCCTCACAGCTGCGGATGCGAGATTAAGTGTTCTAACCTTCACGACGTGGTTGGATTCGACTATGGTTGTTTTACCTTCACAGACGGTGGATGGAATTAATCTGTGGTGGTTCTTACTCTTCACAGACGGAGACATAGCTGTTACCCAGACAGTGGAGCCATTACGACATTCTGTGGTTTTCTAGAGCGCGGTTGTGTTCACTAGACGGTGGTAGGTTGGACATGTGTGGAGACCTGGTTGCTTTCTGGGGGCTCGGTGTACGGCCTTCTATATCAGGACGTCGTGATGTGACATTAAATCACGTGTTCTGGGTGTCTTTTCTCATCTGTTGTCGACAGACGTTGTGTGAGGCCGGTGGACATTACCGATTCACTGGTGTTTTTCTACCTTCACAGCCGGTGGAGGGTGGTACTTTAGACACTGGTGGGTTCGGCTGTTTCTTCTCATTCCTTCACAGGATGGTGGAGTTTTGTGACGGCTTTAGAGCGGTATTTCTGGCTCGCTTTGTCACTCGGTTCCAGCACGGGTGCCGTTATGGACATTTAGGGTTGTTCACTGGTGTTTTTGTCTTGGACCCTTCACAGTACGGTGTGGGATTGGTGGGACAGTAGTTGGGACCCTTGGTGTTTTCTACCTTCTCACAGACGGTGGATTGGGACATTTAGATTTGCACTTGTTGTGTTGGCGTTGTGGCGCGGGTTTGCTGTTTTTCTACCTTCAAGCTTGATGACGCGTGGGACTGTGGAGCGAGTTCAGCTTCACCTCTGGGTTGGTGTTTCGTTCTTATCCGCGCTGACCTGTGCACTAAAGACGGTGGCGATTGGACATTAGACACCTTCTGGTTTGCGTGTCTTCCTACCCGTTCTACCACATCTTGGTGGACTTGGCGCATTAGGCACTGGCTGTCTGCCTGTTTCCTGTTCCTTTTCTACTCGTTCAACAGAACGGTCGGATGGTTGGACAATTTGGAGATGCCTGTGTCTTTTCTCCAGCGCTTCTGGACAGAACGGTGGATGGAATTACGATCATCAGTGATGTCGTTTTTCTATCCTTCACAGACGGTGGATTGGCACATTAGACTCACTGGTGTTTTCCTTATCCCTTCACAGACGGTGGGATCGGCTCATTTAGTCTCTTTTTGAATGTGGTTTGGTCCCTTCCTTTAGCTTTTTTCAGGATTGTAACTGATCTTGGTTCGGACTCCGTCGGACCCTTGTCGTTGTACTCGTTTACTGTTACACCTGCAGCACATCGTGATCTCTCAGACAGAGGCAGCATCCACATGTCCTACAAACTCATGCTAAGGAACAGCTTGCTATGCACTACGAGCACCCTTCTCTCTCACACGTGGCACTGCACCCCTGCTTTTCTGAGTTCACTCACACAGCTCCATCTCACACTGTTTTACAAGGGTGTTTTGTGCGTGTAGAATTCCAAATTACTGCCCAAATGCGAGCTGTCAATGATGTAGTGAAATCTTGTACAGATGTACTCTGAGAGAATGTGATGCTAGAATTATCAGACACGAGGAGAGCAGAACCACACCACCTACGGCAGCAAGAGAAGAGGCGGGGGGATCCGGCAAGCGTTATTGATGAAAAGGCCCAACCTATCGTCAAAGTCTTTAGGTAGTCGAACCTGGTGGTCTGCAGTTCTCTCTGTTTAGCCTGGCCTGTAGCCCACAGCCCTTGCGTCCTTGTGGCCGAGGATCAGTCGTCGACTACGCCAATATGTGTCCTTAACAGCTGTACTCAGAACAGTTATAGCAGTCCACACTCGTTGTGATGGGGTTCTTATGGTCTAGCTCTTGGGATGCTAGTTTTCTGTGAGAGTATTCGTAGGCGTTGGGGACGATGTCTAGATACCTGCAGAAGACTATCGTTATGGGATAGGGTTACGATTGGTTGTGGTATGTTCATGTTTCTTTCATGGTTCCAATGCAATCCTTCTGGACAGCGTCTGCATTCGCTCATGAGCCAGCTTGTTCTCCGGCTGGTTGGCCGGCTCTTCTGGCGGGCAACACAACTCCGCCTTTCGGCTCTATTGGCGCATTGTTGGAGAGTGGGTTGGTCTGGTCCTAGGAGTTAAGGGTCGATGTCCCTGGCTTGGTATTCACACGGTATACGGCACGCACCGCACGCACGCCGACGCACCTGCACCACGCGAGGGCGGCCGGGTCGGGGCCGTTCACGCGCACCAACAGCCACGGCACGACAACAGCACGGCACACAGCGACACAGCACACAGGTTTTGTTTGTGGGCGGGGGCAGACCACACACACACACAGTGGCACAGCCCAACACCATTCAGCGCAGCCACACACATGCTGGCTGGACTAGCTGCATGGTGTTGTCTGGTCACACCGACACACAC
>NW_019943379.1:0-14837 GCF_002910315.2 Salvelinus sp. IW2-2015 | reverse complement strand
CAGAACACTGTGTCAGGCCAGTACTGGACTGCCTCTCTGTACCGAAGATTACGTTTAACAAGGGGATTACGTGTGTGCTCTGTGGTCCCACATAGCTTACGGTATCTCACTGGCCTGTCAAACAGCCTGTGGTCCAGTCCACTTCTCTGGGGTGTCTGGACACAGTGACCGACAGACAGATAGACAGACACACACGTACCCACACTGCTTCTCTGTGGTGTGATTTGTATCTTGGCCTGTGGAAAAGCCACGTTTTTAGGACGACATTCAGTTGAGGATTAGGGCCATGTAAGACCCTCCTCATTTTACAGTAACACTGCCAAGAGGGGATCTACACGCAATGCACGCGCACACACAAACACACACTCTGGCTCTCTGAATTTAGTGTTTAGTAATGCCATAGCGTGTGTGCTTCTTGTTAGTCAAGTCTAGATTACAGGAAACCAATCACTACCCACTTTTCTGCTCTTCCCAGAAATACCTCTCTCTTTCTTTCTCTCTCCTGTCTCTCTTTGTCTCTCTCTCTCTCTGTCTTTGTCTTCCTTTGTCTCTTTCTGTCTCTTGTCTGTGTTTCTCTCTCTCTGGTGTCTCTTTTCCATGTCTCTAATGATGAACACAGTCTGATAGCAACACTCACCCTCTGTTGCTCACAGAGCTAGATTTTAAAGCAATGTTTTTTCTCTCATTGCTATAAGGGTGTGTGTGCGTGGGTTTTGTGCGTGTGAACTTCAAAAGCAGGTATTTAGGCAATACATTTTCTCAACAAAAAAACTCCCTACTGCGTTGTATATGCACGACCTCCTACACACACACAGCACACACACACACACACACACACACACACACACACACACACACACACACACACACACACACACACACACACACACAGCACAGGCTCTCTGTTTCTCTTGGAGGGTTGGTGAGGGAGATTAGACGAAACTAACTGTTGGCCAGGTACACAGGACGTCGGGAGATGGCTTCAGAACCGGTCACTGGGGCAACGGGGAGCGCTATTACCATCAAAGTAGATTTGGGTTTCGCATTGTGGACGGGGTGGTGGATGGGTTTAAGCCGCAAGCTGCAGCTCGAGGGTCGCTTGTTCATCCCAGTGATTGCAACACTTTTAATTGTTTTTGTTTAAACCCTATCCCAGTGCAGTCAAAAATGTAATTTTACACACTGAGTTTGGAATAATACTGTGAAATGAATTGCCCTTTTAATGTAAGAGCTGTTTGGAAAGTCCCCTGAAATTTCAGCCTGTTTTGGTGGATGGAGGTTTCGGCCTGGTGGGATGGAGTTTTGGCCTGGTGGGATGGAGTTTTTGGCCTGGTGGGATGGAGTTTTGGCCTGGTGAGATGGAGTTTTGGCCTGGTGGGATGGAGTTTCTGGCTGGGTGGGATGGAGTTTTGGCCTGGTGAGATGGAGTTTTGGCCTGGTGGGATGGAGTTCTGGTTCTGGTGGGATGGAGTTTTGGCCTGGTGGAATGGAGTTTTGGCCTGGTGGAGATGGAGTTTTGGCCTGGTGGGATGGAGTTTTTGGCCTTGTGCCATCACCAATCAGTAAATGAGTTTAATAGACCAACAAGATAGTTACAGATCTCTCCGCCAATAACAGCTAGTTTTCAGTCCAGACAGTCACAGTAAGATTCTGCTTGAGAAATTGCTCTTTATAAAAAGGCAATTTTTGTATATTTTTGACCATTTTTAATTGAAAACAATCACAGTAAGGTATTTCATTGTTACCCAGTGCGATGATTTTATATTGAGATTTAAAACATCTGCATGTGAATCTTTAACCGTAGCTGGCGTGTTCAATCCCGTCATTGTTTTTAGTTGATGTGTGGTGTGTGTGTGTGTTGTGGAGAGAGAGCATTGACAGTGTTTTGGAGTGTGTGTGTGTGTGAGAGAGCTGTTTTTAAAAGCCAGACTTTGTTTATTGGGCTGAGCCTCCAGGGTTGGCTGAAGCTGAAGAGGATTCTCTGAGGAATGTTTCTGATTGGGCCAGGGAACGTTAGCTGTCTGATTGGTTTGTTTATCCGCAGGTCTATTTTTTGTCTTTGATGCACTCTGTTTCTCTCTCCTGAGAGTGTGGATGGAACGACTGAGTCCACACCACACACACACACACACCCACTCCACACATCACACACCACTCCAACATACACACACCTCTCCACACACACTCTCCACATACAACACACCTCTCCAACACACACACACACACACACCACACACACCACCACAACACCACACACACACACACACACTACACACACACACACACACACACACACACCACACACACACACCACACACTACACACATACACACACACAACACACACACACACACACACACACACACACACACACAACACACACACACACACACACAACATCCACACACACACACACACACACACACACAACACACACCAACACACACACACACACACCACTCACACATACACACAACACACACACACAACACATACACACACCACGCTCTCACATACACGCACACACACCCACACACACCCACACACACACACATACACACACCCCCTCCACACATACACACATACACACACACCGCTCCACATCACCACCTCGTCCCACACACACACATATACACTACACAAACTCTCCACACACACCACTCCACACACACATCAGTCTCCCATTTGATGTGATTGTGTTTGACGTTGTAAAGCAGAACGCACGAGGAGTGTTTAGTGTTTCCGCTGGGCCAGGCAGTAGGGATGCACTGTACGGTTGCCCACGGTAACATAATACTATGTTGTTGAATATTATGTGGTAAGATAAAAATTGGCCAATGGGTGTGGGGACTGAAGTTAGTAGTGCTGGTGTTTTCTACGTTCACAGACACGTTGGTGGAGATTAGATACTGGTGTTTCTACCTTCACAGACGGTGGATGGAGATTAGATCTGGGATGTTCTGGTGGATTTTTGTGCTAGCCGTTCTGACAGACGGTGGAGGATTGGAGACGTGTAGGAACTGGTGTTTTTCTACCTTCACAGACGGTGGAGCATGGTTACCAATGTAGACACTTGGCTGGGTGTTTTTCTACGCTTCACAGACGGTGGATGGACATTAGACACTGGTGTTTTTCTACTTCAAGAGTGGAATGGACATTTAAGACATTCTGGTGTTTTCTATCCTTCAAAGACGGTGGAATGGACATTTAGACACTGGTGTTTTCTACCTCACAGACGGGTGGATGGACATTAGACACTGGTGTTTTTCTACCTTCACAGACGGTGGATGGACATTAGGACAATTCTGGTGTTTTCTACCCTTCACAGACGGTGATGGACATTAGGCACTGGTGTTTTCTACCTTCACAGACGGTGGATGGACATTAGACTGAGTGTTTTACCTTACAGACGGTGGATGGACATTAGACACTGGTGTTTTCCTACCTCACAGACGGTGGATGGAATGTCGAGCCTTGGTGTTTTTCTACCTGTTCACCTAGAAGGTGGATGGACATTCTGGTGTTTTCCTAGCCTGTCAAGACGGTGGATGGACCATTAGGCATGGTGTTTTGCTACCTCACAGACGGGTGGAGTGGACATTGAGACAAGCTGGCACACACACACACACACACACACATGTTCCCCATAATACAAATCAAGCATACAGACAGGTACCCTGATACAAGTGGAACTCTCGGGCCCTGAGCTCTTTCCAGCTAGCCAGATCTGAGCAAAGACAAGGTATACTCTCCCCTTCAATGCATAAACATGCCTAGCATCGTCTTACACTGGGGGGGACCTCTACCCTCTTTAATGGAGAAAGTATTTGTGTAATTTGTTTATGTGGGATTAGCTAGCTGTAATGTAGAAATGGCTTTTATATATCACAGGACACCTGAGTTCAATTTCACTGCTTTTAGGACCCGATCGTAAAGATGGTGTACCAGACCAGCTCTCTCTTTACATCTCTATCTGCTGTGTCTCTATCCTTCATTCTTTCATTCTCTTTTTTCTCCCGCTCTCTCTGTTTCTATTTCTGTCTCTGTATCTCTCTCATTAACGGCCCTGCTACACCACAGCCATGGGGCGTCAGACATTGCTATCAGCCATTGAGGGAATGCTTCCTTTCAAATCAATGAAAGCTGCTATAATGCCCGTGTTGCGCTCGCGTTGCGCTCGCGTTGCGTCACGTCCAATGGCAGCGTCCAAGGTCAAGAATCATAGAGGTTCAATTCTCATTCTATCTTGTGAATTGCAATAATGAGAAATAACATTGATTTTCTGTCTGGAGTCTTTTTTCAGAGGGTTCTCCTGTAAAGTCAAATGGTTCTACATTGCACTATGTTTTTCCTCCTGAGAGATTACTACAGGAGAAACAGAATCATAGAATTGATTTTACGTCCAAAATGTTTAGCCAGAGCTTCTAATCTCTCAGGAGGAAAAACATAGTGCTATGTAGAACCATTTGACTTTACAGGAGAACCCTCTGAAARAAGACTCCAGACAGAACCCTTTCWGGTCAGATAAAACCTTTTATGTTAAAACATTAACAGCACCGTTTCAATGGTTCTCTTTGGAACCGGAGGTTCTATATGATCTGAAAAGAGTTCTATCTGAAATGTTTTATCAGATGGTTCTCCTACAGGGACAATGGGTTTAATATAGCACTCTTTTTCTCTGAGAGTGTATTTTCAGAAAGAAAGAAGCTTTAGTGAGTAACTGCATGTTATAGTCAGCTCTTCTATGGGGGTATAGAGTGCAGCAGACGCCCCTACGCTATGGCCTTAGCTCTGGGTGTGTGTGTGTGTAACTCTGCAGCAGACGCCCCTACGCTATGGCCTTAGCTCTGGGTTTGTGTGTGTGTGTATGTAACTCTGCAGCAGTGCTACGCTATGACCTTAGCTCTGGGTTTGTGTGTGTGTGTACACTCGTGGCAGGCAGACGCCCCCTACGCGTATGGCCTTTAGCTCGTGGGTTTTGTGTGTGTGTGGATGGTACTCTGCAGCAGACGCCCCTACGTTCTAGTGGCTTTGCTCTGGGTTGGTGTTGTGTGTAACTCTGCAAGCAGGGCCTGACGCTATGGCCCTTAGTTCTGGGTTTGTGTGTGTGTGTATGTAACTTGCCGCAGTGCTACGCATGCACTTAGCTCTGGGTTTTTGTGTGTGTGTTGTACTCTGGCAAGGGCTTCCGCTATGGCCATTGTCTGGGTTTGTGTTGTGTGATGCTGCAGAAGACCTGTTGGCCCTTGTAGCTCTGGTGTGTTTTCATGTAACTCTGCAGCAGGTCCGCAGCTATGGCTTAGCTCTTGGGTTTTGGGTGTGTGCTGTGTGTAACTCTGCAGCAGTGCTGTAACGCTATTGGCCTTAAGCTCTGGGTTGGGTTGGTTTGTGTTGTGTGTAATCTCTGCAGGCTGACGCTGCCTACGGCTATGGGCTCTATAGCTCGTGGAGTTTGGTTGTGTGTGTGTGGTAATGTACTGTGACAGGAACGCCCTTACGCTATGGCTTAGCTCTGGTTGGTTTGTGTGTGTGTAACTGCTGCGCAGTACGCCTACGCTATGGCCTTAAGCTTGGTGTTTGTGTGTGTGTTGTATGTACTCTGCCAGCATGTCGCCTACGCTAGTGGGCTTAGCTCTGGGTTTGGTGTGGTGTGGTGTGTTGTATGTAACTCTGCAGGCGAGGACCGTCGCCTCCTATGCTTACACGGGTTGTGTGTGACTCTGTAGGCCCCTAGCGCTCATGGCTTGCTTGGGTTGGTGTGTGGTGTGTATGGTACTCTTGGCAGGCAAGGTCCGGCGAGTTAGGCGCTATGGCCTTAGCTCTGGTGTGTTGTGTGTGAGAGAGTGTGCTAGGCTACTTGTTTTTGGTAGGGTACTCTGAAAGACGTACCGATGGCTCTAGCGCTCTGGTTGTGTGCGTAACTCGGTGCTCCTTGGCTTCGCAGACTTCACACACAACACGCTGGAGACCGGCCAGCCAACCAATATAATAAGAATTTTCCTCTGTGTGTGGGCAGTTTCGCGCTCTGAAAGCGAGACCAAACGACCCATCCTCTCCAGCAGGGCCGTCACCATACAAGCTCCATGGTTTCCAGCAGTCTTAAAAGTAATCACTTTACATAGCATTTTGCTGCAGCACGAAATTAAACTGTAAGCAAGGACAAGGCCTGAATCATGTGGTTGTTTCCTTTTAATTAGGCAAGAGTTTACTTCATGACGACTCTGAGTCCTGCCCTGGTACCAGACTGAACAGAGACTACAGCGCTAACCAGACATTCCATTTTACTTAATGATGTTTGTGTTAGCTAATAACTGTGCTTATACTTGTGTGGTGTTTGCGTGCGTGCGCGCGAGCAAGTGAGTTTGGTTCACGCTAGCCAGGCAGGAAAAGGAAGGGTTTCACTGCTATTTTACACAGATAATGCAGAGCTCTCAATGTCTAAACTTGATCAAATTTTATTTGTACACATGCGCGAATACAACAGGTGTAGACTCTACCGTTAAAATGTTTACTTACATTCCTTACATTGTCCACCAATGCAGTTTAAAATGAAGAATATTTGCAAAAATGATTAAAAGGAAATAGTAACACAATAATAATAATGTGTCACAACTGAGGAATACATACACTCTTTCTCTCTCTTTCATCCTTTTGTCTCCTTCACCTGTCCCCTCGCTGTTTTTCTCTCTCTTTCTGCCCTTGTTGTCCTCCTGTTCACGCCTTGTCCTCTCTGTCATGTTCAGTCGTCTGTTCTTTTCACATCCTTTGTCTCCTTACTGTGTCCTCTGTCTTTCTCTCTCTTTCATCCCTTTGTCTCCTTCACCTGTCCCTCTGTCTTTTCTCTCTTCTCACCCTTTGTCCTTCACTCTGTCCCTCTGTCTTTCTCTCTCCTTTCATCCTTTGGTCTCCTTCAACCTGTCCCTCTGTCTTTTCTCTTCTCCTTGTGCGTCCTAGCCGCTCTGGTGCTCTTGCGTCTTCATCCTTGTTCCTTCAACTGCCCTGTCTTTCTCGTTTCGTCCTGCCTGTCTGTCCTTTGTCTTTCTCTCTCTTTCCATCCCTTTGTCTCGACTGTCCCTTCTTCCCCACCTGTCCTTCGTCCTTCCTGTCTTTCTCTCTCTTTCATGTCTTTGCTCCTTTGTCCTGATCTCATTGCCTACTGTCTTTCGTCTCTACTTTCATCCACTTTGTCTCCTTCACTCTGTCCCTCTTTTTCTTCGTCTTTTCATCCGCTTATGCTAATCTTCACCATGTGCCCTGCTGCCATTCTCTCACATTTCTTTCAGGCTTCCTATTGTCATCCTACCTGTCCCTCTGTCTTTCTTCTCTTTCATCCCTTTGTCTCCCAGCCTTGTCCTGGGCTGTCCTTTTCTCTCTTCCATCTCTTTTCACTCCTTTGGCACGCTTACTGTTCCCTCTGTCTTCTTCTCTTTCATCCCGTCTCTTCTGCATGTCTTTCCTCTTTTCACGCCTTGTCCCTTCTGTCTGTTTTCTCTCTCTTCATCTCCTTTGTCTCCTTACTCTGTCCCTTATCGCGTCTTTCTCTCCTTCTTTCATCTTTTGTTCTCCTTCCCTGTCCTTCGTGTTCTTCTCTCATTCTTGTTGCCTTCCTCTGCCCTGCTGTCTTTCTCTCCTCTTCATCCCTTTGTCTCCTTCACCTGTCCTAGTTCGCTATCTTTCTCTTCTTTCGATCCTTGTGATACATAGATAGATGCCTATGTGGCGGTGCTGTCGTTTTCATCTGCTCTCACGCGCTGGCTCACTCTAGTGGATCCTTTCAGCAACTCGCTCTCTCGTGGGATCGGTTTCATACCACTAATTCGTCCATTTCCACTGTCACTCCTGTACCTGCCTCTCTCATCTTTGAGACGGCTCATATAAGAGTGCTCTATAACCTGTCCCTGCTGTCAGTACATACGTCTCTCTCGTGGTTCATACCCTTTGTCTCCTTCACCTGTCGCCTCTGCTCTTCTCTCTCTTTCATTCGTTGGTGCTGAATAGAGATAGCCATTACTCGGGGTCCTAATGGGGCATATGCTGCTCTCAGAGTTGGTATATGACTGGTCTCCGGGTCTCTTCACGCTGTTGCTCTGTGCGTGACTCTTTCATCCTATTGTCGTTGACCTTTCAGCAGTGATGCTGTCCCTGCTGGCTGTTCTCTTACTATTACATAGCTTATCTAATACCTGCCTCTCACCCTCTTGTCCCCTCTGTCTTACTCTTCTCACCCCTTACACCTGTCCCTCCTGTCCTCGATTCTCTCATGTTCAGTGGCTGACCGCAATTTTTTCTCCTTCACTGTCCTTCATGTCTTTCTCTCATCAGGTCTACTCACCTGGTCCATTATTATATTACGCCGCCCTTTCTCACGCTACGATATTGCATCCTGCTCCTCTTTATTTTGATACTATTTCACCCTGGTCCTTCTGTCTCATCTCTCTCTGGTCTTTTTGGGTGTTGTCGTGTTGGAGGTGGTAGTATCACCACAACTCGTCTGTAGCTCGTATATAGGGCTCTGGAATCGGAGTTCAGCGGGTCATTTTACTGTCAGCAAAGCTGTAGGTAGTGTAGAGCAGGGTTTCCCAAACTCAGAGTCCTGGGTGCATGGTTTTGGGTTGTTGTACTTCATTCTAATATATATAGTTTTTTAGCTGTGTATATTAAAGCTTTTTTATTTATTTGATTAGTCTAAGTATTTTAATTCCTTAAAATCATTGTCCTCCTGATCCCAGTGCAACGCGCAGCCTCCTCCTCGGCTAGCTGCATAATTGGGTCAGGTGTGAGACCCGACTCAACCCGTCCGTCGAACAGTTGGGTTGTTGCCCCCAATCTACCATCCGCCCCTCGTAGCAGGAGTTAGACTCAGCGTGATGTAGCTAGTTAGGAAAGATTCTGCGAAGACATGGGGCGTATAAGGAACCGTTGTATATAAAAGGGTATAGTTACACGCCAGCTATTGGTGGATGGTTGCGCTTGTAGCCATTACCCGGCGTTGCATGCTCTGGTTGTTGTCGAGGCACTACACATCAGCTTGAATCAAATTCAATCAAAGCTTGATGAGTTGTTTAAATCAGTCAGCTGTGGTATGCTAGGGCAACAACCCAGTGTTCACAGGCTACCCTTTTCACTAGCCAAGGGGAGCTTGGCTCATTAGGGATCAGATATGAGAGGATGCATTTAAGGAATAAGTATTAGACTAATCAAATCAAATTWAAAAATTMATATATACAGCTAAAAATATTTATAGAAAGTAATGTGAATAAATTATGGTAAATTAGTGATACGCAGTAATGGGCAGTCACTACCATCATGGGGCTCTTATTCATTGCTTTATTCTGTGTTGTTAGAGAAAATKGAATGTTTTTAATGTTTTGGCTGTTGAATGTTCTCATCATTTGGCTTTGTGATTTCAATTAAAAAGGTCAAATCACTTCAAGGTCATATTTCATTATGCATTTAATGTAAAAAAAAAGAAAAAGAAGAAGAAACTGAAATATGTATTATTTTTAGAACCGAAACTGACCTCAAAAAGCACTAATCGCTCAGCACTGCAAATCAGCAAGCCAGTTGCCAGATCAGGGCTTTGGTTGCCAGGTAGTGAGCTGTTCCGACTCCTACAGAGATGATAGCAGCACAGGGCGTTTAACACTGATGTCAGCAGTGATGTCATCTCAGAACCACACAGGCGGACCCAGCTAGGACCTGGGTGTCCATGTTTGTGTAAACCAGAACCAGACAGGTAGAACTATCATGATCAGAACTATYGTGTGTGTTGACTTGTAGAGTGCTGGAGAACATAGAGGTGGCTATGGTAGATGACAAATATTTAACGATGTAACTTAAGTGTGTATTTATGTTTGTTTGTAGGTTAATTTGTAGATATGTGAACGTATGCAATCGTTCCTCTGTTTGGATCTGTGTATATGTGTGAGTGTGTGAGTGAATGCAGGGATTCCACAACCAGCCTGCTTTATCATGAACGGAAAAGTATTAACAACTGCTGAAAGAGATCCTGTGGACATTTCTTGCATTCCACTTGAGAGGAGAGGAGAGGAGAGGAGAGGAGAGGAGAGGAGAGGAGAAGAGAAAGAAGAGAAGAGAAGAAGAGAAGAGAAGAAGAAGAGAGAGAGAGAAGAAGAGAAGAGAAGACGAGAAGAGAGAGAAGAGAAGAGAAAGGAAAAGAAGGAAAAAGAGAAGAGAAGAGAGGAGAGGAGAGGAGAGGAGAGGAGAGGAGAGGAAGAAGGAGAGGAGAGGAGAGGAGAGGAGAGGAGAGGAAGAGGAGAGGAGAGGAGAGGAGAGGAGAGAGAGAGCAAGGGAGAGGGAGAAACGATCTGAGACAAGGCAAGAAGGGCATCTACTGCCATCAAAACAAACATAAAATGTTGACATAACAATTTAGGATCTGGCTAGAAATACTTGAATCAGTTATAGAACCCATTGCCCTTTATGGTTGTGAGGTCTGGGGTCCGCTCACCAACCAAGAATTCACAAAATGGGACAAACACCAAATTGAGACTATGCATGCAGAATTCTGCAATAATATCCTTTGTGTACAACGTTTAACACCAAATAATGCATGCAGAGCAGAATTAGGCCGATACCCGCAAATGATCAAAATCCAGAAAAGAGCAGTTMAATTCTACAACCACCTAAAAAGAAGCGGTTCCCAAACCTTTCATAACAAAGCCATCACCTACAGAGAGATKAACCTGGAGAAGAGTCCCCTAAGCAAGCTGGTCCTGGGGCTCTGTTCACAAACACAGACACAACAGAGCCYCAGGACAGCAACACAATTAGACCCAACCAAAACATGAGAAAACTGAAAGATAATAACTTGACACATTGGAAAGAATTAACAACAAAAAAACTGAGCAAACTAGAATGCTATTTGTCCCAAAACAGAGAGTACACAGTGGCAGAATACCTGACCACTGTGACTGACCCAAACTTAAGGAAATCGTTGACTATGTACAGACTCAGTGAGCATAGCCTTGCTATTGAGAAAGGTCTCTGTAGGCAGACCTGGCTCTCAAGAGAAGACAGGCTATGTGCACACTGCCCACAAAATGAGGTGGAAACTGAGCTGCACTTCCTAACCTCCTGCCAAATGTATGACCACATTAGAGACCCATTATCCAAGATGGTGTAGCAGTCGGACGTGTGTTTGTCTTGTCCCGTGTAAATCATTTTCCTCGTTTTATTTGTATAGATTTCGTGTATATTTTAATCTCACTTTCCATCTACGTACTGAATATACTTTCCTGCAACCTGCTTCACCCAATGTGGTACGGATCTGCTAATTTTATACTTTAGAACCGGAACCCCCATCAGAAGCTAGCCAGCTAACTAGCTACCAGCTAGTAGTCAGTTAGCCACGGCTAGTGGTCTTCACCGTTAACTCGGACACCAGCCAGCTTCAGCCTGGTCAATACCTGCCAGTCTGCACAGCGCGATATCAACCCAGAGCATATTGGACTGCTTTTTCTCGACCACATCACCGGATTCCTACCGCAAGCTCTGGACCATTACACCGGATCATCGCAGCTAGCTAGCTGCAACCGAGCTGCTCCTAGCTAACGCCTCTGTACCGAAGCAATCACCAGTTAGCCTTGAGCTAGCCTTAAGCTAGGCCCATCTCCCGGATAGCCGAAGAGGTCTACCAGCTAATTCTTGGGCTACAATACCTCTTTTGCCAATTGGCCTGAATCCTTTATTGCCAACACAGATCCCCGCCGATCCATCACGACTGGTCTGCCGACGTAATCRTCCGAGGTGGTTTCAACAGGCTTTTCCGTTGCGACATTGCYGAAGACCCATCTGCTAGCCCCGGCCCGCTAGCTTTCTGAATCGCCTAGCGTAGTAGCGACTACCGAACGGCTCCCTGACTCACCTATTGCTGCTCACTGGACCCTATGATCACTCGGCTACACATGTCTCTCCCTAATGTCAATATGCCTTGTCTACTGCTGTTTATGTTAGTTATTATTKTTTTATTTCACTGTAGAGCCCCGCCCTAATTGCCTTAGATAGCTATTTTGTCCCACCCTCCACACAGGGAGCTCTTTTGTCCCACCCTTGTCCCAGCCCCCAGCACCACACCTATTCCCCAGGCGCTCTCATTTGTTGACTTCTGTAACCGTAAAAGCCTTGGTTTCATGCATGTTAACATCAGAAGCCTCCTCCCTAAGTTTGTTTTATTCACTGCTTTAGCACACTCTGCCAATCCTGATGTCCTAGCCGTGTCTGAATCCTGGCATAGGAAGGCCACCAAAAATTCTGAAATTTCCATCCCCAATTACAACATTTTCCGACAAGATAGAACTGCCAAAGGGGGTGGAGTGGCAATCCACTGCAGAGATAGCCTGGAGAGTTCTGTCTTACTATCCAGGTCTGTGCCCAAACAATTCAAGCTTCTACTTCTAAACATCCACATTTCCAGAAATAAGTCTCTCATTGTTGCCACTTGTTATAGACCCCCTCAGCCCCCAGCTGTGCCCTGGACACCATATGTGAATTGATTGTCCCCCATCTATCTTCAGACTTCGTACTGTTAGATGACCTAAACTGGGATATGCTTAACACTCCGGCCGTCCTACAATCTAAGCTAGATGCCCTCAATCTCACACAAATTATCAAGGAGCCTACCAGGTACAACCCTAAATCCGTAGCCATAGGCACCCTCATAGATACCATCCTGACCAACTCACCATCTTAAATAAGCATGCCCCATTCATAAAATGTAGAACTAAGAACAGATATAGCCCTTGGTTCACCCCAGACTTGATTGCCCTTGACCAGCACAAAATCATCCTGTGACGTACTGCATTAACATCGAATAGCCCCCGCGATATGCAACTTTTCAGGGAAGTCAGGAACCAATATACACAGACAGTTATGAAAGCAAAGGCTAGCTTTTTCAAACAGAAATTTGCATCCTGTTGCACTAATTCCCCCMAAAAGTTTTGGGACACTGTAAAGTCCATGGTGAATAAGAGCACCTCCTCCCAGCTGCCCACTGCACTGAGGCAAGGAAACACTGTCACCACCGMTAAATCTACTGTAATCGATTCTTTCAATAGGCATTTTTCTACAGCTGGCCATGCTTTCCACATGGCTACCCCCACTCCGGCCAACAGCTCTGCACCGCCCCCCCGCAGAAAGCGCTGAGTTACACGCGGTGGAGCAGGCCATCCCCCGCACTCCTAGCACACCTTACATGGGATTACCCTCTACCCACCTATTTTTTCACTTTCTCTCTTTCCCTTCCTCTCGCTTCCTCCTTCTCTCTCTCTCCCATCTCCGTCCTCTCCTCTCTTCTCTCTCTCCTCTTCGCCTCCTCAACTCTCTCTTCTCTCTTCTCTCTCGCTCTCTACTCTCTCTCTCTCTGTTCTCACTCTCCTCTTTTCTACTATCTCTTTCTCACTCCATCCTACTCACTCTCTCTCCTCTACATTTCTTCTCTACTCCGCTCATCCTCTCTCTTTCTCTCTCTCCTCCTCATCTCACTGCCTCTTTCGTTTCTCTCTGTCCTCATCTCTCTCCTCTCTCTCTCTCTCCTTCTCTTCTCTCTCTTCTGCTCTCCCCTCCTCTCTCTTTCTAGCTCTCTCCCTGCTACCTCTTCTTCATCTCTTCTCTCCTTTTTCTCTCTCTCCTCATCTCACTCACTCTTCTCTTTTCTCTTTCCCTCTCTCTCTCTTCTATTTCTCTCCTCTCTCTCTCTCTCCCTCATCTTCACTCTCTCCTTTTCTCCCTTCTCTCTTTCTATCTCTGGATAGAGGTGTGAAGATGTGAAGATGCTGTCTAGTTTAACCTTTTTCTCTCTTGTTATGTTTGGTGTCAGCACTGGTGCATAAGAAAATGATGTGCACAGTAGTAGACAATTCATTCTCTTTCTCTTATTGAGTCTTCTTTTAACATTTGTATTATTTGCTAGGTGTATAAATAGACACTTACAGGGCAAGTGGCTGCAACGGCGCCAAAATCTTTCCGGTATTTCTCTTTCTCCTGGCTTGTTCTCAGTCTTTCTTTTAAAATGCGAGCCAACATGTTTTGGGTACTTTTATTTCCTGACTGATCAGCCAACGAAAGCACTTCTAAAGTCTTGCACCTGTCTCTCCTTATTCTTCAAAGTCTTCTGGTATTCTATCCATGCATGACCCTGCATACTCTCTATTCTTCAAGCTCGGTATTGTACCATGTCATGAGCATACTCTCTATTCTTCAAAGTCTCTGTGTATCTTCTACCATGCATTGACCTCGCTCTCTATTCATCAAAGCTCTGGTATTCTACCATGCATGGCCTACATCTCTAATTCTTCAAGCTCTGGTATTCTACCATGCAGACATACTCTGCTATTTCTTGCAACAGCTCTGGTTATTCTACCATGCACTGAACCTAACTCTCTATTGCGTTCAGAAGCTCTGGTACTTCTACTCATGCATTGGAACCTACTCTCTAGTTCTTCATAAGCTCTGGTTACTCCTAACGCCCTCATGACCTACTTCTATTCTGTCCAAATGCTCTTAGGTATTCTATCATGCCATGGCCTAACTCTACTATGTTCTCAAAGCTCTGTATTCTACCATGCATACCTACTCTCTATTCTTCAAAGCTCTGGTATTCTACCATCTGACAGATCTTCTAGTCTTGCTTCAAAAGCTCTTGGTATTCTACCATACATGACCTACCTCTCTCACTTTCTTCAAAAGCTCTGGTATTCTACCATCATGCGCAACTCTCTAATTCTTCAAAGCTTGGATTCTACCATGCATGACCTACTCTCTATCTTCTTGCAAAGCATTCTGGTTTTCTTTCTTTTCTTTTTGTCTTTTGTGTCTTT
>NW_019943378.1:137414-140215 GCF_002910315.2 Salvelinus sp. IW2-2015 | reverse complement strand
CGAAGGAGTTTAGAGTACGTCTGTCTCCCAAAGTTTAAGTGGACTCATCGTAAACGCTGGGGCCACCTACCTCGAATATGGAAGACACAAAGTAGTCAGGCTCAATGTTCATTTGTTGAGTTAGAGTTTGAGGGGCCCTGTTGAGAAACAAAGTTCAATATGCACATCCCAATTCCATCCACCCCCTTTCTCCCCGATGTGTGGCACTTACATAGTGCAGGTCCCTCCTGAACTAGAGCAGTTGTTGGCTAAGACGGCAGCAATGAATGGAGCATCACCTCGAGCCTCCTACCAAACATTGCAGGTTTTCTACTATTTCTTAGTGTTTTTCTAAAATGTTCTAACTCAGTTTGTTGTGCACTTCACTTTCATATTGTTGAATGAGTGTTGAACTTTAACTCGTGTTCACTACAGAAGTGATACTCTCCTAGCCGTAGAGTTTGGCAAACAGCCTGCTACAAAACGCAGGTTTAGGAAAGGGGACGTCCGAGTATCCCGTCTTCCACACACAACGTTACTACCAAAAGTTATCCCGTCTGAACAACCAGAGACATTCTCATAGGACAGAGATCGCGTTTGGCGATACGGTCTTCCATACCACCAACCTACTGAAGCGCGGGGTCAGCTCAGAGTAAATTATGTATTGCATTTCTTTTCTCCAAATGGGGCGGTAATTAGAATGCATCAGATACTGATTTTACAGAGAGGACGCACAGGCTTAGCCTATGTTCGAGTCCACCGCTCTTTCACTAAAACCCGCCCTTTCTCTTTGTGTAACAAGCTGTCATATCTATTGCCGCCCGCTAGGGAACGTTTTCTGTTTATGACGTAATTTGTGATCAAGTTATGCATCTCTTAATATGTATAATTGTATATGTGTGATTCTGTGTGATTAGTTAGGTATTTAGTAAATAAATAATTAAACCCAATTTTGTATTGCTGATTCAACTTGTTAGCCAGGATTCTTGCAGAYAATCAAGGACTTACAACYTTCAGATGAGACTGAATAAAATGACGATTAATGTGACKGYTATTTAGTAAAATATTACAAAATCTTTAAGAGTTTATTCGAAAGATAACAGCTCTATAAATATTCTTTCGTGGTGTCCCTCTCTAGTTAATTAATAGAATAGCATGTCATAACAATCAATCTGGCATAGTCAAAGACACGACATCACCGTCCACCCGACCTTCACAAATTCCCAGAGATAGCGAAACAATGGTCTAGATTATTCGGTGAGGCGCCGGGTTGCCTGGGAGTCCAATCGGAGAGCAGGAAATAAAGACACTGATGGAGAGGCAGACGTGGGGGGGGTTCTTAATGACATTGAGACGCTGGGTGACCCGTCCTCCATTACCAAGCATACTACTCTCCAATGCTCAATCATTAGTGAATAAACTCAGAGCGAGGATCTCCTTCCAGAGGGAGTATGATTCTGCAACACACTCTGTTTTTCTGTGACCTGGCTTTCCTCCGGCATCCAAACAGATKATATACAACCAGCGTGTTTGACAGTTCATCGAGCGGATAGGAAGAGGGCTCTCTCTGGCAAGAACAAAGGCAGAGGGCTCTGTTTTATGACCAATAACAAGTAGTGCGGCAGGGAACAGTTACAGAAACTTGCAAGCTTCTGTACTCACGACTTGGAATACTTGGTCATCAAATGTCCCTCTTTTTACCATCCAATAGAGTTTTCAGTTATTATCACTACTTCTGTGTACATCCCGCCCTAAACTGACACCAAGAAATCTCTCAAAGATCTTCATTGGACCCTGAATAAACTGGAGACCGAGTACCCGGAGGCAGCGTTCATTGTCGTGGAGAACCGTGCTCCCGAATAACTATCAAGACATTGACTGTCCAACTAGCGGAGATTCTACGCTGTACCACAGCTACACACCTTTTTGATGCGGTTATAAGGCCATCTCCTGTCATCCCTTTGGTAAATCTGACCATGACTCCATTTTGCTCTTCCCCACCTACAAACAAAGACTCAAGAGGAAAGTTCCGGTGGTCAGGTCTGTACAACACTGGTCTGACCAATCATAATCCATGCTTCAAGACTGTTGTGATCACGTGGACTGGAATATGTTCCGTTGCTGTTCAGCTCGGCCTTCAATACCATAGCGCCCTCTGAGCTCACAGCCCTGGGGCTTAACTCCTCCCTATGCAACTGGGTCCTGGACTTCCTGACAGGCCACCCCAAGGTGGTGAAGGTATGCAACATTACCTCCTCAACACGGGGGGCATCTTATTAGTCTCCTTCTGTACTCCCTCTATACCCACGACTGTGTGACCTCACACAGTACCAACTCCATCATCAAGTTCGCTGATGACACGACAGTAGTAGGCCTGATTACCGACAAAGACGAGATGGCCTACAGGGAGGAGGTAGGCACTCTGACGGTGTGGTGCCAGGTAAACAACCCCTCCCTCAACCTCAACAAAACAAAAGAGGTGATTGTGGACTTCAGGAGGAACCAAGCTGGGCACGCCTCCATTCTCATCAACGGTCCCGCTGTGGAGATTTCCCTGAAAAATAATCAAAACATTACATACAAAATCTCAAAACAAGTTTGCTTTTACACTTGCGTTACCTACTGTAGAGCATATCCAAAATKATTGTGTGATGACAGCTTTATATCACATTCACATGTACTGTATGTTGGTCTCACCTGACTTGAGAAGCACTTTCATTCAGGAAAAAATGTTCATCTACAGCACTGCTCTGGTGGGCTGGGTTACTGAGGAGGTACTTCTGAGAACACAAAGACATATGATAACATTGGACCATGGCCTG
>NW_019943378.1:126300-133204 GCF_002910315.2 Salvelinus sp. IW2-2015 | reverse complement strand
AAAGTAATGTGTGCAATGTATAACCTTCCACTTGTCCTCTCCAAAACCTTTCTCTTTTCCTACAATTTAGCAAAATGACTCACTTGATGTTAACAACTCCCTTGGTAACTGAAATATTTTCAAAAGCTGAAATAAGTCCATTCTTTGTTGTACCTAGAGACAAACACACAATACACAATATCAGACTGTCAGGAATGAAAAGCTTAGCAACACCATTCCAACAACTACCTGACTCAGAGACGTCATGCGTATTACTTTTTTTTAGTGGGCACCAATGGGCAAATTCAATATATTTGAAAACCTAACTGCAATACATTTCTTGATATATACCGAACAAAAATATAAACACAACATGTAAAGTGTTGGTCCCATGTTTCATGAGGTGAACATGAGCGAACAATTTTTGAAAACTGTCAGAAACCGTCTCAGGAAAGCTCATCTGTGTGCTCGTCATCTTCACCAGGATCTTGCCCTGAATGCAGTTTGGCGTCTTAACCAACTTCAATGGGCAAATGCTAACCTTTGGTGGCCACTGGCACGCTGGAGAAGTGTGCTCTTCACAGATGAATCCCTGTTTCAACTGTACCGGGCAGATAGCAGACAGCGTGTATGGCGTTGTGTGGGCGAGCAGTTTGCTGATGTCAACGTTGTGAACAGAGTGCCCCGTGGTGTCGGTGGGGTTATGGTAAGAGCAGGTATAAGCTGCGGACAACAAATACAATGGCATTTCATCTATGGCAATTTGAATGCAGAGATACCGTGAGGAGATCCTGAGGTCCATTGTGTCGTGCCATTCATCTGCCTCCATCACCTCATGTTTCAGCATAATGCACGGCCCAATGTCACAAGGATCTGTACACAATTCCTGGAAGCTGAAAAGTCCCTGTTCTTCCATTGCCTGCATACTCACCCGACGTGTCATCCATTGAGCATGTTCGGGATGCTCTGGCTTCAATATTCAGCCTGCACTAATCCAGATGGGAAAGTCAAACAGCAGAAAGTCCGCCGCACAAACTGGATATTCCCAATATCCAGCAACTGCACAGCCATTAAGAGGAGTGGGATAACATTCCACAGGCCTGATCAACTCTATGTGAAGAAGGTGTCTCGTGCTGCAAGACGCAAATKGTGGTAATACCAGAAACGGACAGGTTTTCTGATCCACCCCCCTACCTTTTTTAAAGGTATCTGTGACCAACAGATGCATATCTGTATTCCCAGTCATGTGAAATCCATAGATTAGGGCCTAATGAATTTATTTCAATTGACTGATTTCCTAATATGAACTGTAACTCAGTAAAATTGTTGCATGTTGCGTTGATATTTTTGTTCAGTGTAATCGCATGCCTCTTCCTTAAACAGACAAGAATTTAAATGGATTTCCAATCCTGTTATGAAATGATCCCCGAATGCAATATTTCAATACTGAAAAGAATGGAGTATGATTAGAAAACAGCCCTAGGCTAGGCTGCGTTTCACTGTTCTTTAAGCTGCGTTTCACTGTTCTTTAAGCTGCGTTTCACTGTTCTTTAAGCTGCGTTTCATTGTTCTTTAAGCTGCGTTTCACTGTTCTTTAAGCTGTGTTTCACTGTTCTTTAGGCTGTGTTTCACTGTTCTTTAGGCTGTGTTTCACTGTTCTTTAGGCTGCGTTTCACTGTTCTTTAGGCTGTGTTTCACTGTTCTTTAGGCTGTGTTTCACTGTTCTTTAGGCCAGCAGCAATAAGCCCTCTAAGCTGAGAGATTACAGGGGAGAGATGAGGCTAGCAGAGTCCTTGACCTTAGTTTCACCTACAACATCATAGCGATGTGTTTATTCTGAACAATCTTGGTTACAACAGTGTTACATATAGACAATGTCGCATCGGTCTAAAAACAGACCTATTGGGAATATTCATTAGAAATATGATATTAATAAATATGTATTTTCAGCCAAAATTCCAAACTTTCTCTAACAGACGTTTTGACAGGAGAGAATGAGAGATATTTTGGGGGGGGGAATGAGGAGAGCAGCGCAGGGATTTTGTAACTCAGGAGGGCCAATCGGTCTCGGCTCACTGGTGCTTCGAATTGGCTGGTCTCAGCCTGCAGAGCCCAATCAATAGTGAGGTCCGCCTCACAGCTGCCCCCCTCCGCCACACCCAGTGTTCAGCCCCCCACCCCTAGTGTTCAGCCCACCAATCCACTTTGCTCAGACCACCCACAGCCCTGAGCCCTTGCCCTCAGTGCACCCCCAGCCCTAGCTCTCAGCCAACCCACCCCACAGCTCTGAACCTCACAGTTATCCCCACAGCCCTCACCCAACTGCTAGGCCCACAGCCTCAAGACACAGCCCTAAGGCCCAGGCCTCAGCCCACCCACAGTGCTAGTCAGGCCCCAACCTAGAGTTCACACCCCCTAACCCATGGTGCTCACCCCACAGCCTTCACCTCTAGTCGACATTGGCTTGTTATTTCCCACGTGTTGAGATATGAAACTTTGTCAAAGGATGTAAATCCTTATAAGGCTGTAACCCGATGTCTAGACGAGGCTGTAACCCGATGTCTAGACGAGGCTGTAACCCGATGTCTAGACGAGGCTGTAACCCGATGTCTAGACAGGCTGTAACCGATGCTAGACGAGGCTTAAAACCATGTCTAAAGACGAAGTTGTAAACCTGATGCGAGACAGGCTGTTAATGGATGTCAGACGAGGCTGAACCTGATGTCTAGACGAGTGTAACCTATGTCAGACGGCTGTAAAACCTGATGCAGACGCAGGCTGTAACTGAGTCTAGACGAGGCTGTAAACCTGATGTCTAGACGAAAGTTGTTAACCTGATGCTAGAACGAGTGTAAACCTGATGTCTAACGACTGTAACCTGAGTCTGAGACGAAGTTGATAACCTGATGTCTAGACGAAGTTGTAACCTGATGTCGAGACGAGGCTGTAACCTGATGTCTAGACGAGGCTGTAACCTGATGTCTAGACGACGCTGTAACCCAGTGCTTCTCAATTATTTTCTGTTACGCCCCCCCTAGGAARAAGTAAACATTTCGTGCCCCCCAACTCTCMGCCGCGACTGTAAATAGTATAATTTGTCTATAAAATTGTTATAAGTACACCTCTGCATAACATTGTATCCTTATTAATATTAAAGAAAACAAAAAAAGAAAGAAATATAGATCAACTTACAACAAAGAATAACTTTATTAACATTGTTTTTTAGTCTATAACAGAAAAGACTTAAAGTGCAACGATTTGCCTGAAATGTAAAAAAAAATTCAAGCCTTATTTAAACTGTAAACATTTTTTGACCATTTGATACTGAAAAATAAAATATAATCAATAAATAATAATACATTCAAATTGATCAGCAACATTAACTCAGGAGCACAATATATGAAACACTGACCTATAAAACAAAAATGAATAAAACAATGTGTTGATTTAAAAAAAATCTAAATGAGGAAGTCATAGTTTTTATTTTTGCAGCACTTGCGTCATCCAGCATGACAGAGACCATGTCTAATGCTGCAGGCAGTATCAGCGCCTCTGCTATGGAGTGTTTTTTTTTGCACTGAGCAATTTGGTACGCCACCTTATATGATGCCAGCAGTGCTCGCTGGTTTACTGAAGTAGCATTCACAAAGCGGGACGATTGTTGGCAATATTCGGCACGTTTTCGCTGAAAAAACTCAAGCGGCTTATCAGCGTGATTGGGGTGTAATGTCTTTAAGTGACGCCTTAATTTATTTGGCTTCATGCTGTCCGCTGCCAACATTTTTAGACACAGTAAACATACCGGTCTTTCCTCGTCTCCCACCGTAGTCACAGTGAAGCCAAGCGCTACATRCSSRYSSKYATATTTCCTCGTCTTAGCTTTCGGGAGACTTACGYTTGTMTCATTATCTCCGTCTCTCTCCGCCTTTCTTTACATCCCTGTTAAATATTTTTCCATGGTGTCTCTTAAGGGTTTGTTATCTGCACTTCATATATCCTGCTGTGTGCTCTTGTTTGGTGCAAAAAAAAACTACTCCCTGCGGCAAAAAAAAGCATGTTCCCCGGGGTCACACCCCCCAGGGGGGTGCACCCCACTATTTGAGAAGGACTGCTGTAACCCGATGTCTAGACGAGGCTGTAACCCGATGTCTAGACGAGGCTGTAACACGATGTCTAGACGAAGTTGTAACCTGATGTCGAGACGAGGCTGTAACCTGATGTCGAGACGACGCTGTAACCTGATGTCTAGACGACGCTGTAACCTGATGTCTAGACGACGCTGTAACCTGATGTCTAGACGACGCTGTAACCTGATGTCTAGACGAGGCTGTAACCTGATGTCTAGACGAAGTTGTAACCTGATGTCTAGACGAAGTTGTAACCTGATGTCTAGACGAAGTTGTAACCTGATTAGTCCTCAGGTATTTGGAGATACAAACATTAACAGTCTTCCAGTCTTAAACTTCAGCAACAATGCACGTGCCGTCAATGGGACGTTCTACCTGCTACACAGCAACCAACCAAAATGGCTGATGGCAACGCCGTACCCCTAATGGCTGCATGGTAGCATGGCCGTTAGGAAGAAGTCACAAATAGACAACAGTTTAATGGTGGCAGCAGACAGGAAAATAGTTGCTGCTACCTTTCTCAATTTCAGCCTTTCACAGACCATTTTTTTCTCTCAAATCAGACATTCTATCATCTTCCTTGCCACTATTTCCACACATGAAGTCATTCTCGCCCCACAATTTAGAAGGGACTCTTATAACCTGGCTCTTTAGGGACTTCTCTGTCTCCACACATTTTCACCTGTCACCTTTTCCTCTCCATAAAAACTCTATCAGCCCCTGTTTGAATCTGGTCAAATCATTGCTCTGTCTGTCTGTCTGTCTGTGGCATTATTTCAAGGATTCTCCAGCCACCTGTCCTGTCCCTTCCTATTCCCTCCTCTTTTTCTCAATTTTTAATTCTGCCCGGGAGGGAGGATTATGCGAGAGAAGGCATGCGTGTCAAAGGGAAATTTAGTGGGTAAAGACAGCCCAGATTGGCGGGATGAATTAAGGCGATAAGAGGGGAGAGGGAGTGGAGGAACCATGTAGAGCAAAACACCTCAGCCATGTTGGTCATTTCAGAGGGCTCTTCTTTCCCCTTCCTCCTCAGCAGCGGCAAGGCAATATCTAAATGAATAACGTGATGAAATGAGTTTGTGCGGCGGACTTTCTGCTGTTTGACTTTCCCATCTGGATTAGTGCAGGCTGAATAGACGCTCTGTTACTTTTGTTACAACTGTCGCAATTCACTGTCGGAATTTGGCCCCCCGACAAGATAAGAGGGCCCTCATTAGCATGTCATTTCATATGCAGGGCCTCCATTACCTGAGAGGGAGCTCACAGACAAAACAGACTATTACACGAATAGAACATGTTCTATTACATGACTAGGAGAGAACACAGAACATGGACAATTACATTAAAACACAGAAAAGGGACTGTTAAGTAGGTTAGAATGTAGAACATGGACTATTACACGAGTAGCAGAGAACATAGAACCCAGAACATGGACTATTACATGAGTAGCAGAGAACATAGAACCCAGAACATGGACTATTACACGAGTAGCAGAGAACATAGAACCCAGAACATGGACTATTAAACGAGTAGCAGAGAACATAGAACCCAGAACATGGACTATTACACGAGTAGCAGAGAACATAGAACCCAGAACATGGACTATTACACGAGTAGCAGAGAACATAGAACATGGATTATTAAGCAGGTTGGCATTTTATTGTCATGAATCTTGCCCTGGAGGCAACTCTGCAGAGTGGTCACTAGCTGGCACAGCCACAAATTCAAACAATCTTATTTTAAACATAACCCTAACCACACTGTTAAGCCTAATCCTGATCTTAAATTACATCCAAAAAGCACATTGTGGTTTTCATACATTTTTACAATATGGCCAATTTTAACTTTGCAGCTGGCCCATCTAGTGGAAATGGGTCAGTTCTGCCTCCTGGGCAAGATTCATGAAAATAAACATCAACCTGCAACTATTAGACGAGCAGGAGAGAAAACGGAACAAGGACTATTACAGGAGAGAAAACAGAACAAGGACTATTACAGGAGAGATAACAGAACAGGGACTATTACAGGAGAGAAAACGGAACAAGGACTATTACAGGAGAGAAAACGGAACAAGGACTATTACAGGAGAGAAAACCTCTCCTGTAATAGTCCTTGTTCCATTTTCTCTCCTTAATAGTCCCTTTTCCATTTCTTCTCCTGTAATAGTCCGCTTGTTCCATTTTTCTCTCCTGTAAAGCCTTGTTCCATTTTCCTCTAGCCTGTTCATCTTCGTTATAGTCCTTGTCCATTTCTCTCCTGTAATAGTCCTTGTTCCATTTTTCTCTCCTGTATATGCCTTGTTCCATTTCTCTCCTAATAGTCCTGTCCATTTCTCTCCTGTATACCTGTTCTCTCCTCTGTTTCTGTTCTTTTCTCTCCTGCAATAGTACACTGTTTCCTCTCTCCTGTAATGTCCTTGTTCTTCTCTCCTGTAATAGTCCTTGTTCCGTTTTTCTCTCTGTAATAGTCCTTTTCCGTTTTCTCTCCTGTAATAGTCCTTGTTCTGTTTCTCTCCTGTAATCATCCTTGTCCTTTTCTCTCTGTAATAGCCTTGTCCGTTTTCTCTCCTGTAATAGTCCTTGTTCCGTTTTCTCTCCTGTATATAGTCTTTTCATGTTCTTTGTTAATATCCTTGTCCGTTTTCTCTCCTGTATGTCCTTGTTCCGTTTCTCTCCTTGTTAATAGTCCCTGTTCTGTTTCTCCTGTAATAGTCCTTGTTCTTTTTCTCTCCTGTAATAGTCCTTGTTCCGTTTCTCTCCTGTCTTTTCCGTAATAGGCAGGTGATGTTTATTTTCATG